>NC_133156.1:38170187-38473218 GCF_040802235.1 Manis javanica
AGAGCTAATGGACAAAGTAGGGAGGGAGACTACAGAAATAAAACAATCTCTGGAAGGACTTAAAAGCAGAATGGACAAGATGCAAGAGGCCATTAATGGAATAGAAACCAGAGAACAGGAACGCATAGAAGCTGACGCAGAGAGATATAAAAGGATCTCCAGAAATGAAACAATATTAAGAGAACTGTGTGACCAATCCAAAAGGAACAATATCCACATTATAGGGGTACCAGAAAAAGAAAAAAGAGAAAAAGGTATAGAAAGTGTATTTGAAGAAATAATTGCTGAAAACTTCCCCAAACTGGGGGAGGAAATAGTCACTCAGACCACAGAAGCACACAGAACTCCCAACACAAGAGACCCAAGGAGGACAACATCAAGACACATAATAATTAAAATGGCAAAGATCAAGGACAAGGACAGAGTTTTAAAGGCAGCTAGAGAGAGGAAAAAGGTCACCTACAAAGAAAAACCCAATAGGCTATCATCAGACTCCTCAACAGAAACCTTATAGGCCAGAAGAGAATGGCATGATATATTTAATGCAATGAAACAGAAGAGCCTTGAACCAAGGATACTGTATCCAGCATGATTATCATTTAAATATGAAAGAGGTATTAAACAATTCCCAGACAAGGAAAAGTTGAGGGAATTTGCCTCCTGGAAACCAACTCTACAGGGTATTTTGGAGAAACTGCTCTAAATGTGAGCACTCCTAAGGCTAAATAGATGTCACCAGAGAAAATAAAATCACAGCAAAGAAAGCAGACCAACCAAATACTAACAACAGGCAAAAAATAAAATCAACTATTCACAAAAGCAGTCAAAGGAAACGCAAAAGAGCACAGAATAAAACACCCAACATATAAAGAATGGAGAAGGAGGAATAAGAAGGGAGAGAAATAGAGAAACATCAGACAGTCTTTATAACAGCTCAATAAGCAAGTTAAGTTAGACAGTAAGATAGTAAAGAAGCTAACCTTGAAACTTTGTTAACCACGAATCTAAAGCCTGCAATGACAATAAGTACATATCTTTCAATAATCACCCTAAATGCAAATGGACTGAATGCACCAATCAAACGACACAGAGGAATAGAATGGATAAAAAAGCAATACCCATCTATAGCTGCTTACAAGAGACTCACCTCAAACAAAAAGACATGCACAATCAAGGGATGGAAAAAGATATTTCATGCAAACAACAGAGAGAAAATAGCAGGTGTTGCAGTACTAGTATCAGACAAAATAGACTTCAAAACAAAGAAAGTAACAAGAGATAAAGAAGGACATTACATAATGATAAAGGGGTCTTTCCAACAAGAGGATATAACCATTATAAATATATGCACCCAATACAGGAGCACCAACATATGTGAAACAAATACTAACAGAATTAAAGGAGGAAATAGGATGCAATGCATTCATTCTGGGAGACTTCAACACACCACTCACTCCAAAGGACAGATCCACCAGACAGAAAATAAGTAAGGACACAGAGGCACTGAACAACACACTAGAACAGATGGACCTAATAGACATCTACAGAACTCTACACCCAAAAGCAACAGGATACACATTCTTCCCAAGTGCACATGGAACATTCTCCAGAATAGACCACATACTAGGCCACAAAAAGAGCCTCAGTAAATTCCAAAAGATTGAAATTCTACCAACCAATTTCTCAGACCACAAAGGTATAAAACTAGAAATAAATTGTACAAAGAAAGCAAAAAGGCTCACAAACACATGGAGGCTTAACAACATGCTCCTAAATAATCAATGATCAACAACCAAATAAAATGGAGATCAAGTAATATATGGAGACAAATGACAACAACGACACAAAGCCCCAACTTCTGTGGGACGCAGTCAAAGCAGTCTTAAGAGGAAAGTATATAGCAATACAGGCATACTTAAAGAAGGAAGAACAATCCCAAATAAATAGTCTAAAGTCAAAAATGGAAAAAGAAGAACAAATGAGGCCTAAAGTCAGCAGAAGGAGGGACATAATAAAGATTCGAAAATAAACAAATAAAATTGAGAAGAATAAAACAATAGAAAAAAATCAATGAAACCAAGAGCTGATTATTTGAGAAAATAAACAAAATAGATAAGCCTCAAGCCAGACTTATTAAGAGAAAAAGAGAATCAACACACATCAACAGAATCAGAAACGAGAAAGGAAAAATCATGATGGACCCCACAGAAATACAAAAAATTGTTAGAGAATACTATGAAAAACTATATGCTAACAAGCAGTAAAACCTAGAAGAAATGGACAACTACCTAGAAAAATACAACCTTTCAAGACTGACCCAGGAAGAAAGAGATAATCTAAACAGACCAATTACCAGGAAAAATATTGAATCGGTAATCAAAAAATTACCCAAGAGCAAAACTCCTGGGTGAGATGGATTTACCGCAGAATTTTATCAGACATACAGAGAAGACATAATACCCATTCTCCTTAATGTTTTCCAAAAAATTGAAGAGGAGGGAATACTTCCAACCTCATTCTATGAAGCCAGGATCACATCTATTACCAAAACCAGGCAAAGACCCCACCAAAAAAGAAAATTACAGACCAATATTCCTGGTGAACGTAGATGCAAAAATACTCAACAAAATATTAGCAAACCAAATTCAAAAATACATCAAAAGGATCATACACCATGACCAAGTGATATTCATCCCAGGGATGCAAGGATGGTACAACATTAGAAAATCCATCAACATCATCCACCACATACACAAAAAGGACAAAAACCACATGATCATCTCCATAGATGCTGAAAAAGCATTCGACAAAATTCAACATCCATTCATGATAAAAACTCTCAACAAAATGGGTATAGAGGGCAAGTACCTCAACATGATAAAGGCCACATATGATAAACCCACAGCCAACATCATACCAAACAGCGAGAAGCTGAAAGCTTTTCCTCTGAGATCAAGAACAAGACAGGGATGCCCACTCTCCCCACTGTTATTCAACTTAGTACTGGAGATCCTAGCCATGGCAATTAGACAAAACAAAGAAATACAAGGAATCCATACTGGTAAAGAAGAAGTTAAACTGTCACTATTTGAAGATGACATGATACTGTACATAAAAAACCCTGAAGACTCCACTCCAAAACCACTAGAACTGATATTGGAATTCAGCAAAGTTGCAGGATACAAAATTAATACACAGAAATCTCTTGCTTTCCTATACACTAACAATGAACTAATAGAAAGCAAAATCAGGAAAACACTTCCACTCACAATTGCATCAAAAAGAATAAAATACCTAGGAATAAACCTAACCAAGGAAGTGAAAGACCTATACCCTGAAAACTAGAGGACACTAATAGAAATTAAAGAGGTTACTAACAAATGGAATCTCATCCCCTGCTTTTGGATGGGAAGAATTAATATAGTCAAAATGGCCATCCTGCCCAAAGCAATATACAGATACAGTGCAATCCATATCAAATTACCAACTGCATTCTTCAACAAACTGGAACAAATAGTTCAAAAATTCATATGGAACCACCAAAGAACCCGAATAGCCAAAGCAATCCTGAGGAGGAAGAATAAAGTGGGGGGATCTCGCTCCCCAACTTCAAGCTCTACTATAAAGCCACAGCAATCAAGACAATTTGGTACTGGCACATGAACAGAGCCACAGGCCAGTGGAACAGAATAGAGACTCCAGACATTAACCCAAACATATATGGTCAATTAATATATGATAAAGGAGATATGGACATACAATGGGGAAATGAAAGCCTCTTCAACAGTTGGTGCTGGCAAAACTGGACAGCTACATGTAAGAGAATGAAACTGGACCATTGTCTAACCCCATACAGAGAAGTAAATTCAGAATGGCTCAAAGACCTGAATGTAAGTCATAAAACCATTAAACTCTTAGAAAAAAACATAGACAAAAATCTCTTGGACATAAACATGAGTGACTTCTTCATGAACATATCTACCCAGGCAAGGAAAACAAAAGCAAAAATGAACAAATGGGACTATATCAAGCTGAAAAGCTTCTGTACAGCAAAGGACACCATCAATAGAGAAAAAAGGCATCTACAGTATGGGAGAACATATTCATAAATGACAGATCCAATAAAGGGTTGACATTCAAAATATATAAAGAGCTAACGCACCTCAACAAACAAAAAGCAAATAATCCAATTAAAAAATGGGCAGAGGACCTGAACAGACAGTTCTCCAAAGAAGAAATTCAGATGGCCAATAGACACATGAAAAGATGCTCCACAGTGCTTGTCATCAGAGAAATGCAAATTAAAACCACAATGAGATATCACCTCACACCAGTAAGGATCGCTACCATCCAAAAGACAAACAACAACAAATGTTAGTGAGGTTGTGGAGAAAGGGCAACCCTTCTACACTGTTGGTGGGAATGTAAATTAGTTCAACCATTGTGGAAAGCAACATGGGGGTTCCTCAAAAACCTCCAAATAGAAATACCATTTGACCCAGGAATTCCACTTCTAGGAATTTACCCTAAGAATGCAGCATACCCTAAGGAATTTACATGAAAAAGACAGATGCACCCCTATCTTTATTGCAGCACTATTTACAATAGCCAAGAAATGGAAGCAACCTAAGTGTCCATCAGTAGATGAATGGATAAAGAATATGTGGTACATATACACAATGGAATATTATTCAGCCATAGGAAGAAAACAGTCCTACCATTTGCAACAACATGGATGGAGCTAGAGGGTATTATGCTCAGTGAAATAAGCCAGGCGGAGAAAGACAAGTACCAAATGATTTCATGTATATGTGGAGTATAAGAACAAAGAAAATCTGAAGGAACAAAACAGCAGCAGAACCATGGAACCCAAGAATGGACTAACAGTTACCAAAGTGAAAGGGACTGAGGAGGATGAGTGGGAAGGGAGGGATAAAGGTGGGGAAAAAGAAAGGGGACATTACGATTAGCATGTATAATGTAGGAGGGGACATGGGGAGGGCTGTGCAACACAGAGAAGAGAAGTAGTAATTCTACAGCATCTTACTATGCTGATGGACAGTGACTGTAATGGGGTTTGTGGGGGGGACTTGGTGAAGCGGGGAGCCTAGTAAACATAATGTTCTTCATGTAATTGTAGATTAATGATACCAAAATAAAAAAATAAAGTAAAAGTTTAAAAAAATAAAAATTAAACTATTGCTTGTCAATGCACAGGCTTAATTTAAATTTTCTTTGTCATGTTGCCTGCACCTTCACAGGAAAAATATAGTTGGGTTCAGAACAGTTTATTTTAAGTGTAGACAATCTCAATTACAATTACAATATCAAATATGACAACAGCTGGATTGTCCTGCACAAGTGTAAGGCTGCCGTGAGCACTGCTGGCTTTCAATGTAATCTCTTGGCTCTAACCGTCCTTTTCAGCTCTTCCCCTGGGCAAGCTAGTCACCTTCAGTCTCTCTCGGGTCCAAATCATCACCAGATGCCATTGATTTTTCTCCTAAACATCTCCTAACCTATTAGCTCTTTTCCATTCTCATTGCCAATTCTCTAGTCCACCCTACCACCATCTCTCCCCCTGCCTCACCTTTGTCTATCCTGCCCCTCCATGAGTGTCATTTGCATGACCTGACTTGTTGTCCCAGTCCACTCTGGCTGCTATTACAGAGCCTTAGAATGAATGGCTGAATCTATGGAAATTTATTGCTCACTGTTCTAGAGGCTGGAAAGTCTGAGATCAGGGTGCCAGCATGGTGGGGTTCTGTTGAGGTCAGGGTTTCCCCACATGATGGTGGGGGGGACACAAACACACAGACTAAAATATGTAGCCATGGTTATCTGAAAAATGCCAACTTAACCAAGTCAGATCCCTGCTTAAAAACTTTGCCATGGCCTACAAGGTTCTAATTTACCCTGGCCAACCAACCTACCTCTCCCGTGTCATCCCATGCTGCTCGCCCTTGTGAAATATGGTCTGTCCACACTGATCTTTCTTAACTTCAACTTCCCAGGTACTGAGGGCTGTGCATTACCTTTTCCACTGTTACTTCCCCCTGTTAACTAGTTTACGCCTAATTATTTAGTGAATATTTGCAAAACTTCACTTTGTCAGGGAAAAACTTGCCTGCAAGAACCATGTTACGATCCCAAGTTATATGCTTGATTTTCCCTCCAAGGCTTTATCACTGTTTGTCACTATTGTGTATTTTTACTTATGATTATTGTGTATTATTACTAATTAACTAGTCAGTGTACACTACTAGAGTGTACTGTACTCTTCTAGACTGTGGACTCTGTTTCTTTGTTACATCTCTAGGCCCTTCTGCTCAGGATGTATTTGTTCAATTAATTATTGGGTTTCAAACCCACCATGCTCTTCTCCAGGTCTATTGATCCAACCTGGTCATCTGGAAGACTGTAAATTACAGGGCTGGAAGTAGCCTTATAGATAATCTAATCCCCACCCCAACTTTGCATAAGAAATGTGGAAAAAAGACGAGAGGGCAAATTGTCAAAGGTCGCATAATGTGCTTATTAAAACTGGCACTAAAAATCAGATCTTTGGTTTCCCAGTTTTCTGCTATTTCAGGAAATCAAATCATCCTTCTCCCATTGTCTCATCACCATTTTTTAGATTGGCATCCTTTTTCTAATAGATAATGTAATATTGGATATCAATATATTCTTACCAAATAAAATATGGTTGCTATCTAGGGTCATCATTCAGGTTATACCTACTCAAGCAAGATGAATTAGATAAATTAAAATGTTTGGACTTCAAACAGTGGCTATCAGATATTTTTAACTCTACATTTTGAACCTATTGAATATTTTTGCCCCATGGTTTAAACCCAAAGATTATTTTTGCTCTATGTTCATTAATACAAATGCATTAAACATAATTATGTCAATAATAATAAATGTACATCAAGAAAGAATTTGCCAGTGCAAACTTCATTCATTGTGCTAGTTTAATTCCTCAATCAATTTTCTGAACAGTACACTTAAATCATTCCTGGCCTTTAAAAAGTTTTTCTTGAAATCATCATCTATAAGATCAGTTTTTATCCACATATAAAAAAGATTTGATTCATCATACATTTTGTCTCTAATTTTACTACTTATAACATGTAATAGTATTTTTTCTTTTGTGTCTAATGTTTCTCTCAAGCCCAATTGTCCTATATCAAATTTTGTAGATCTAAAATCTCCTTTCAGTATTTAGTTCATGGCTATATTTATCATGTATAGGTTTAGGTGCTTTAATGTTTATTATTTTTTATAAAATTGAACCTCCCCAGGTCAATTCTGGAGTTTCAAAGGATTACAAACAAGGTTTTTTGCTTTTTCAGTTAGTTCCCTCTGTAAGAAGTTTTTCCCTCTATTCTTTTATCTCTTAGGAAGTTTATTTTCTGGTAATTTTTCTACTAATGAAATACAATTTGAGTTGGACAGAAGTCTGTTTGCCTTTATTTCTTCTTTAAACACTCAGAAACATTTTATCAATTTTCTTTGATATTCTAGGGTTGCTCTGTTTTCCTGGTAGGGAATGAAGGTGGCTAAGGACAGCTGTTTTGATTAGATTGTTATCTTTTGAGATTTTTAGATTTGGGGAGAGGGAACAATTTAGCTCTGACGCCTCTCACCCCATCACTCATTTTACAGTTGAGAAAATCAGAGGTTGTAGAGGCTGTCTGATTTGCCAAAGCTCACATAAATAGGACTGGATTTCAAGTCGTTTGAGGGGAAAGCATGACCAAACTGCGCTCTGAATTTGAGTGCACTCCCCGGAAAGAAGCTGGCTTGTGTTACTGTGGCAATGGAGTGCATTTGAAATTTTTGGACAAGTTTACCCCCTACCTCTGCTTGTAGGAAAAAAAGAGCTGCTGAGCTGATCTTAATGGTGATTCAAAGTACTTTAGATAGATCCTGTCACATGCTTTATAAGTTCCTAATTGATTGTGTGGAATTAAGTTCTTGGGCAGAAAACCAGCTAATGGAAACACATTGAGGAAATCATTTTTGAGGGACATAAATGGAGCCTAAAATAAAGCTGAAATGGCTTTATGGATTTTTCACTCAAACAATTTATGAACATTTATTGCCAGTAAATTATATTGTGTCAAAAGAAGAAATCAGTAGGTATGGCTTTAATAGAAACCTTTTTGAAATAATAAAATTGAGAATAATTTATTATCTAAGAATGGATAGAGGATGGGATGGGGGAATTCATCCTGATGGATGGTTGTCCACTCTGCAGCTACTGGGGAAGCAAAACATGGTGTGAAAATCAGAAGCCTGGGGGACTTAGAAAGAAATGGTCTTTTGAAAAAGTATAAATATCTCATCTCCTTGTATCAATATCTCTGGGAATTGTTTTTAGAAGAGGAGCAATGGCACCCTTAGTGTTTACTTTGTTCATACTTCATGAGAGTAAATATACGGTGACTTAGCCTGCTGAAAGAGACAGCCTAGAGGAGTGGGCACAGGCATCGGTTCCAGAGCTGGGACATGGCAATTCAAAGATTGGCTCCGCCTCTTCACTGTGTGACCATAGAAAAATTTCCTCACTTCTCTGAATCTCAGATTCTGTGTCTATAATAACAGATATGAATAGTCCCTACCTCATAGAGTTATTCTGATGATCAAATAAATCAGCTTCAGTATTTTCCAGTTCACAGTAAGTTATTTTTAAAGGTTGTTTTTTTAAGAATCATACAAGACCTGGATAAGAGGCAGAAAGAATATGAATATTTCAGTACTCATAATAGTATTTTATTAACCATCATCTGCTGATTGCTAATGTGCTAGAGATCTCATTTAATTTCCCAGGATTCTTAGAAGATGAAGTTTTTATCAATATCCCCTTTTTTCAGAGAAAGACACTGAGCTTGAGAGAGATTGGGTTTCATGCTCAAGGTCACTTGCATGAAAGATGAGTGGTTTTGAAGATTCTGCTACTTTCCTCTGAGAACTCATAACTATGGGTCTGTCCTCCAATAGGTATGACATATATGGGCCCCTGAGGACAAAGTCCAGCAAAAAAAAAATCAAAGGGCATCTGTGTGGATGGTGGAAGCTAAGGGAGCATGAATGTCTTGCCCTTTACTTCCATCCCACATCCAGAGCCTGTCAATCACCCATCTTTTCTGTCTATCAGAGCCCAGCCCTTCTGATTGTTGCTGGCTTGCCATTTAGCAGGTGCCATACTGGCCTGGCATTGAGAAAACAGCACTCTAAGACACAATGGCTAAAAATGGGTTCTAGAGTCAAATGCCTGGATACAAATCTCAGCTCTATCACTCTTGCCATGGGCCTGTGAGCCCCACATGCTTTTAGCCCCTAATTTATAGGATAGTCTGGTTCCCTGGTCTGGGGAAGAGATCAGAAGCCTTTTGATTTCATTTTACTTGAAAAAGTATTTGTATTGGGTCCAAATAGCAATCTTTTATTAGCATAGCTCTAGATTATTTGAAGAGGTACAGTTAAAAAAAAATGTTGGATTGTGATCTTGGACATTCATTTAGGATGTAATGTAATACAGGAGGAGTTCTCTATTAATAAATGAATCCTCCTTTAGTAGCAGTACCAGGTGGAAATGGGTCCAGTAGGAGCCTTGGGAACCTTAAGTTGAATCCATATGCCATACAGACCTTGCACCTTCTCACACAGAGCCTAAGACCTAGTTGAAGAGATGGGATGAATGTCTTCAAGGTTAAATAAAATCATAGGTAGTGTGTGTTCAGTACCAAATGAGTGTTGTGGCCATTTTGCAAGTATTTGTTGAGCACCTACACTGTGCTAGATAATGGGGATACAACAGAGGATAGGCACATTTCTCTAAGACACACAGCAAATGCTGCTACAGTTCTGAGAAAGCTGAGGAGCCAAGCTCAGGTGTTCAAAGGAGGCTCTGCTCCTCCCACAGACATATGGATGCCTGTTAAACGTGAGAAGACTTTACTCTAACCTCCTTCCCCTGCCCCAGAATTGCCTTAAAAGGATGGCAGAGCTAAGGGCCACTGGCTGCAGTAGACTGATTCTTTCTTGAGCCTTAGTATAGCCAGAAGTAAGAAGGACAGTAGCAAATGGGTTTTGTCATTGGATCTGACAAAGGAACAGGCTCAGCACAAAGTTTGGATAGAACAAAAAATATGAGGCTTTTGAGGTTCATTTTACATATAAAGTTGCATTTCTCATTTTTGGATAGTACATCTGAATAAATGTAATATATTTTCTATGTGCACATGTTTTGCATTGTCAAAAGTTGTAAAACAGGAATTCTTTGAGAAGAGGCAATTGCTCTTTCTATGGCAGTTTTCGTAGAATTCTTAACACAGAAAGGGGAGATTTGAGCCAGGACTAGAGTGTATACAGTATAAACCAACAGAAATAACTGTCCTTGACTTATTGAGTCTTATAATTGTTCCTTTTAATCACTTGTTAAAAATAGGTAGGTTCAAATGGCTAAGAACTAAGCATTCTTAAGAATGTCGTAGGGAAACCCCTGTTAACTGCAATGGTGACAGATGGTAGTTGTTCAGTAACAGTTTTGAAATGGTCCTGAGAGGTAGCTGAGGGCAGGCTCTTGGGTCTCAAACAGCCTAGAGCCGCATCCCAATGGGTCACTGACTGTCCTGTGAGTTCTGCAGACCTGTTTCATCCCCTAGGAGCCTCCACAATGCCTCTGGCATAGGTGCTTCTCAAGGGATGACAAAGCTGTTGGAGATGTGGAATGCATACTGTGCGAAACCAAATGTGATGCATGCATGACAAAAGCTACATTACAATCTATGATCCAGCTCAATCTTATGCACTTATTGAATTAGTCAGGGTTCTTCAGAGGAGCAGGACAAAGATTCTTTTATAAGAAACTGACTCATGCAATTATAGAGGCTAAGAAGTCCCACCATCTGCAGCCTGTAAGATGGAGACCTAAGAAAACTGGTGGTTATAATTCGGTCTGAGTCCAAAGGCCTGAGGCCCATGGAGCCAATGGTGTAGATTCCAGTCCAGGTCTGAAGGCCTGAGAACAAAGAGCACTGAGAGCAGGAGAAGATCGATACCCCAGCTCAAGCAATCAGGCAGGAAGCGCCCAATTCTTCCTTCCTCCACCTTTTAATTCTGTTCAGGCCCTCACTGGATTAGATGAGACCCACCCACACTGGGGAGGGCAAACTGCTTCACTGAGTGTGCCAGTTCAAAGGCTACTGTCATCTGGAAACACCCTAAATAATGTTTTGCCCAATATCTGGGCACCCCATAATCCAGTCAAGTTGACACATAAAATTAACCATCACACTTCTAAAGAACACAATAAAGTTTAAATCACAAGAGCAAAATAAATATTATATGTATAATAAAACAATGAGCATTTTTATGAACTTTACATCAAAAAAGTTCTGTTTAATGGAGACTATGGGTACATTTTGATGTACTTGAACTGATGTGGTTAGGGTTTATTTGAAGAGTAAAACTGCCTATGGCCACAGAAAGATCTTAATATCCCCATGCTAAATGTGTCTATGCAACTGCAACTGTCAATTTTATGGGGTTGTTTGGGGGAATAAATGAGCTAGTATGTATAAAATATATATGATGTTTTTTAGCATGTAGTACTGACTCAAAATGTTAACTTAGGTCACTCATTATTATTCACCAAGGTATTCCTTTAATGACTGTATATAATGTTAAGCCGTTATTTTCTGATTGCACTTGTGATAGTCTGTTACTCATATCAAAAAGATCAACTATTTCTATAGTTGCTACAGAAGTAAAGAAACCAATTTATTTTCCTGGACTCATCAGTATGCTAGGATAAATGTGAATTTGGAAAAAGAGTGGTTAGTGGAGGATTTCTATGCCATTATGACAATGCAAGAGGATTCTAGAAATTCACACACAAATGCAAGATATCATGCAAGTCCTTACAGCATCAAAGAGCCACACCAAAGGTATAAAAATAAACAACTTTAGTTGAAAGTACAGGTTACTGCCTAGCTAAGTTTAATTGAAAAACTAATATCCAGGGCAATTGTCTGTGATAAACTGAGGATTAAATGATTTGAAAACACTTCGGGGGGTGGACAGATCAAATAATAACAATCTTTATGGTGGGGTAAGTTTCAGCTGGTTGTTGACAGGTTGTAAAGATAAAAGCTTATAGCCAAGTGAAGAGCTGAATGTCTAGATTGGGCCAGGGATCTGGGATCAATGCTGACATTCAAAGTGCAAAAGCACTGAAGTTCCTAGTGTTCTGTTTTGTTTAACTTTTCAGGATAATAGTGCACAACTTTATTTACTGAAATACTTTGGCTTAATTTCATTAAGTGAATACCTGACAGTCTTACTATGTTCTCTACCATCTAACCCACTTCTTAGATGTTGAATATGTTATGTGATTGTGCCCTGCACTCCAACAAATGGGCTTCAGCTGCTATTTTTCAAAACATTTCCAGCTGGGTAACTATTAATAGTTTATGAGAGAAAAGAGTCAGACCATGCGATTTCTAGGCATCTTTATTTTGTTTTTTTGAAGCCAACACGGAATTTGCCTCATGGCCTCACTCTGATCTCAGCAAGAGCACTTTCAAAAGAAGTTCCTTATTTTTTTGAAGGCTGTTTGCATGAGTTGATTCAATGCTTTCCTATCACTGGAGCTAAAGCCAGTGGCAAAATATGTGCTTATTGGGTTGGGTAAAGGATTCACTGCATTTAGCTCCACTCACAGTCTCCAATCTCTGTTTGCTTTTTTCTTTCGTTTGCAGGAGCAGAGGGCACAGTGTTTCCTAAATCTATAGAGACACCCAATGTCAGGGCAGACCCCTTCAAGGAACTAAGGTAAACTTCTGACTATGGTTTGCTTTGATTATTTGCTATTTTCTTTCTCGGAGCAACAGACTGATGATCCCTTCTTAATATATCTAATGTAACAGTGTCACAACATGAATATATAAACTGGGAAGGGTTAGAAAGGACTCAAAGGTAAGCTACAACCAAGAGAAAATTTTTTCTGAGAATGTAAGAGGATTGAGGGTTTAGAGAAAGAATTTGCCAGCCTTGTAATTAAGAGACTGAGGATTCATTTGTTTGCATTCTTTCCTGCTGTACATTATGGTACTGAAAATGTAAACAGTTGCAGAACTGGCCAGTGATCGGAGCTAATCAGCCCAAAGAAAAGTGCAGTTGTAAAGACCCTGAACTCTCAATACAAAACAGATTTTTTTCCTATGAAATGCACTCTCCAGTACTCGGAGTGTTATGGTGCTAGAACCACCTTCTGCAGGTAGTCCGTGCACTGGTGGTCATCTCCAAATATCTATAAGTATGTAGCAGGAAAGGACTGTGAGATGCTATCCACCACCAACTAAGGAAAACAAAAAAGACCACTAGACATACAGACAGACAAACAGCTGGACAAGCAAACAGAGATATGGCTAAAAACCATTTCAACTCCCAAATGACCATCTTCAGCTCCAAAAAAGGAAAACACCTAAGAAAATAGTATGTTGATACAAATATAACTGGTTTTTACTGTATACTTGTAGTCATGCAGAATTCAGTAAATACTGGCTTTCTTCATTTCTTGTGGTTCTTTTAACTACAACCACTCATGAGTCATCATAAATAGCACTGAATATTTTGTAGTGGACATCAAACATAAACAAATGTATTTGTATTACAAGAGTCATACGTACTCTTTCAAGATGCAGCCCCAAGATCTAGGTTTTGCTGAAACAGCAACAGCCATGTTGGAGTTTGTGCTTCCCTAAAAAAACATCTTCTCAGAAAGTGGTGAATATATCATTACAAAACTCATAGTGTTACTGGAGACGGGTCCTTGGTCTCTTTGCAAAAAAGAATTCAGGAACGGCTGTAGAAAAGCCATTGAGCATTAAGTTTATTTGGAGATTCAGAGTTGAGAAGGAAAGCATTGGTCTGGGACAGATTCAGAGGGAGTCACTTGGGAGAACTGAAAGAGCCTTTTTTACATGAAAGGAGATGAATATTCACTAAGTGAGGTTAGGTTTCAAAGGGAGCAGGTGAAGTGTCCCTGGAGTTTGGGTTGCTCAACCCTCACAGCGGCTTTTTGACTATATTTGGTTCTCAGAGCTGTCACAGTGCGGGGAGTCATGATTTTTAGTTCGTTAGTGCCAGAGGGGTGTGAATTTTAGTATGTCAATGAGTGTATAATGGATTTGGAGGTGAAGTGAGGGTCACCTTCTCCTCCAAGTTGGAACCAGCCAGTTTTGACCAGTCTGCCATATATATTGTCCCTGCACATCCCAAGAGAACAGCTCTCATGGAGTTTATAGACTATAAGCAAGCATCTTGCCAATGTAAACACTGGTGGATGCTCCCCTCCCTTTCCCTGCTCACAGTCTGGCCATCTACCTACTATAACAATAGGCATTCTTGCAAAGTCTATAAATATAGGGAAATAAATTGGGGCAAAGAAAGAGGGTAATTGGTGGGGGATGAGAACCTTTTTATACCTAAGTCCTGTAATACAATGGGATGTATTTGTAACATTATACACCACACTGCAAGGTTTTACCTTTTACTAGAATAACTGCTTTCATCAGGCTGCCACAAACCAGAAGTCACCTCTTTCACCTAGATCCTATATTTCATATTAGGCACTTAATCTGGAATCTTTTAAACAAATCCACCCAAGAAAACCTTTATTTTAGGACTCTGTGAGAGAGCTCATTCCTGAGGTGCAATGGATTGCCCTGTGTGTGATACAAGAGCTCTTCTGAGGTGACCTAATGGATGGCCTCATTCCCTTTCTTTTCACAGACCACATGGGGACCAGGGTTTAGTTTGGTTTGGGGTTTTTTTGACTGAACTAGTCAGTAATTAGTGCTGATCAGCCCAAAGAAAAGTGCTGTCTAAAAGAAGCTGAACCCTAAATATAATACAGATTTTTTTTTCTATGGAACAAGCTCCCTATTACCTGGAAGAAATATAAGAATAAAGAATTTAGGCTGACTCTGCTTTAAACAGAAAAATAAATCATCTGTAGTTAATAACAAGCCTAACCCATAGCAAACAAACAAAAAGACAACTCTCCAAGTGTCAGCCTGCTGCAGAGATCCGTATCCTAAAGAACATAGAAGGAATATTTGCTGACATAGTGCTGTTTGATACTCTGACAGTCCTCTGTACACAGCCTATGGGAGACCCTGGAACTTGCCTTTTAAAAAATGAAACCCCCAAAATTCACAAGCAAATCTCCTAAAATCTACTGCAACGAAGTAAAGACTTCAGATAGTTGGCACATTCTCACTGCTTATTCTGAAGTAATATGCAAATTGCATACGAACTGGAAATAAAATTTTCTTGAAGGAAGCATAAAAAGATTGTAATATCTAATTCTAAAACTGGACTTTTGTTTGTCCCTCTTCAGATCATGTTCATGAACTGACTCAAGGTCTAGAATGTAATAATCCTTATAGCACCCTTTTTTTTTAATGGCACTTTGTGAAATAATCTCTGATCAACTGAAAGGAGAGTCAGTATGATTGAAAGATTAGCCCAGAGCATGTGTCTGAAGGTTTCACATTTGTCATTTAATGGTATCACATTTCACCCTGTGGTATTGAATGATATTGGATATTGAGTAAATAGGCAGTGAACTCAGTGACTAAGTCTTCTGGCCTCTGGGCTTTACAGGTGGATCAGTTTTACAGTGATCCAGCACATTCATGCGGGTGTGTCTTTAGTCTTGGAAGTAAGCAATCTAAGGGAGATCCCTACACTTCTACTAGCAGGTAGCGCTCAGTGAACCATCCAGGTGAAGGAGGAATCACTCCTTAGTAGCAGAGGGGAAAGAGCACTGAACTGGGAGTTGGATACTTACTGCAGACCTACTATGTGGCCTTCAACTAAAACTGTAACCCTGCTGCCTGTGAGAAGCTAGGTCACTTCTAGCTCCACCAGTAAATCCCCTTATGTTATTTTTATTTTTAAATAATTTTAGATGTAAAGAATTGCAAAATTCATACAAATTATTCCCATGTATCCTTGGTATTCCTTGTATTGGCATCTTATATATCTATGGTATATTTATCTAAACTAAGAAATGAACAGTGTAGTCCCATAATATCTTATTTTACAAAAGATTTGTTTAAAAGGCTGCAATCACCTGAATGTCTTACAGATTTAAGAATATATAAAAATGAGTGTAACAAAAATTATTCATTGAGATGTGTATTAATGTATCTTTAAAACTTCTACTGCAGTTAAGATGGAATAGTCTTTAATGAGATGTTTCTGTTTTTAAATAATGTACTTATACCCAGGTTTTCTTGGTTTTACTTGTTAGTGGGAAACAAATTAAAGTAAAAGATTACAGCTTATTTATTCATAGATTGTCTTCTACATGTACAAGCAAAACTTAAATATCCACTCATGTCCCTCACTTAGCCAAACAATCAAGTGTGAGAAAAAGCATCTATTTTAGCCACCTTCTCTGTTGGGATAACTTTTATTTCCTCAGACCACTTTCTTGCCTGCTGGAAGGTTTTCCTTTGTTTTGTTTTTGTTGTTTGTTTGCCTATTTGTTAATAAGAGACAGATTGTAGGCTTCTGGCATTTCTTCCTAGAAGATCTCAATTCTTAGCCAAGAGGACTGGTTACTTCCTCTCTGCTAGAGTTTTGGTTCACTGCTTTTCTATTCAGTTACTATAGTTACCATGTTTGCAGTATTTGCTTAAGATATTTGTAAATAATCCAGGGTTGAACTGAAAAATCACAAAAGAGGTTTTGCTTCTCTCCAGACAAATAATGAGTGTTAGCAAGGCCTGCGCCCCACACCCAGCTCAGGCGGTATTTGTTGACTCTGCCCCTGCAGGACAATTCTGAAGTAATGACAGGTTGCTCTAGATTCAAGACTATACTTAAAAATATACCAGGCACTCTACCTAGCCCTTGAAATAAGAAAAGCTAACTTTGAATAAAAACTAGATGTTAATAAATTCACAATCTTAAAACATAAATATATTAAGTGTTCCCTTGTTCACCATTTTTTTTTCCTGGAGTCTCTATATAAAGACAAATGGAAAAAATCCATGACCAGGCTGTGCATGATCTCAGACAGCAAGTAGGCCATTTAATTTTGCATATGTATTTTCTGTAAGAACAGAGGCAACCTTTGAATGTCTACCTTGCTCTAAGGATTCTTTTCAACTGTCAAGTTCCCTTGTAGGGTTCTGATCCTACAAGAACAGGAAATAGACTATGAAATCTTATTTCCAGATGTATGCCATGATACACATAAAGAAGGGAGAAGGTATATAGACCACCGCACACAGATAGCCAGCTCTGCCCCCCTAAAGCTCCCAGAAAGCTTGGAAGGATCCACTGTAGAGTGAGAAGCCGAAGCTCTTTATAAAAGGATCCATTAGCTCATTTGCTGACGTGTTCTTATACACAGTCATGACGAGAGTGCTGACCTAATTTTCCACTTAATCACAAATCAGGAACAATTTATCAAGTATTTTTTGACACCTAACTAGGAGTCAAGGCATGTACCAACGACTTGGAATGTGACGATAAATGAGCACTCAAATAATGTATAGTTAAGGAGAGTAAGACAGAAATGAGCCCCAAAGTACAAGTAATGCGATAGTGCTGGGATAGATGTATCACCCAAGTCAGGGGAAACAGAACGAATGACAAAATCTGCCTCAGAGAGTTAGGGGGGACTGCCTCCCCAGAAGAAGTGACACTGTAGGGGCAGGAAGAGAGAAGATAAAACCCAGTAAGCATGCCTCAGAATTCAAAGAGTATGGTTTTCTTGAGCCATTTAATGTAGGAAAATTAGTCCAACAGGACTGTTATTGTGTAATTTACAAAAATGAGGGTATGTAATTGCCTTCTGACAATTGTGTTCTTTAATAAATTATGTGAAGACAATTTCAAATATGGTCACAAAAGACTTAATTGATTGTTACCAGTTTCAAAAATTAGTACTTAATTCAGAACTGAAAGATTTACTGATACCAAACCCATCTGACAGTCCCAAATAAATAAGGCATTTATTTGTTACCTTTTTATTTCTCCATTACTTTACCAGGGTTTTAATGATGAGGCAGAAAAATTCTAAGATTTATCTGTTAGTCCCAAACTGTGTTTGAATATTCTGTAGGATTTTCTTTAACATGTAGGTTACTAAATCTGAACTCCTTTGAGAATATGTAAGATTTAAAGTCTCCGTATATCACAGAGAGACATGTTGTAGACAGGACTCCCACAGGTCAACAAAAATGAATTTATTTAATGAATTTATTTCCTTAATATTATTTTTAAATGCCTATAGCCAACTAAATATTTATTAGCTCACAATGATTTATAAATTTAAACTAATCCAAAATAATCCATCTTAATAATCCAACTTAACCAAAATAATCCATCAAAGCATCAGTGTTCAGTTAATGACAGGTTTGGTGATATTCCTCCTCTGCCTCATCCCCCCTACATCCACAGTACCAAAATATTGGATGGATAATAATATTTTTATATATAAATAATATTAATAAATTTTATATATAAAATATTTTGCATATATTTTACATATATATGAGTGTATAAAAACACACATATACATTTTTTTTACATATATATATAAAAAAAGAGAGAAGATCTGAAAACTAACAGTCCCATGAGAGAGAGAGAAGGTAGAAGAGGAGGAGATGGAGAAAGGAGGAAAGAAAGAAAGGCTTAAGTCGAGCTTCTTAGTTATGGTCACATGGTATTGGAGGCAATACCATCATGGAATAAATCTATAAAAGTCCCCCACTTCATATATTTTGCAGATGTGTTTTGTAATTCTCTTCATCTCCTCTTCCCTTTCCTCTACCCTCCCAGTCCATGTACTTAGACTGTTTTTTAGGTTTGTTTTGTCATGTAAGGGGTTCAGAAGTATTTATCATTTAGCATGAATACTGAAGTGATTCAATGGAGAAATGATAAAACACAGCGGGCCAAATAACAGCATGGTTACGCGAGGCCTCACAAAATAGAAGCATTGTGAGTCAGTGTCCATACTGGTCAAAAGCCCACTCTCTGATGTGTCCTGGGGCACTGGGGTTGAGTTTGACCCCAGCACCTAACTGCTTTGTGAATTTGCCCAAATCTCTTAGGCTCTCCTTGCCCCCAGGCCTGGAAAGTAGGGAAAGCTCAGTAAGCAGTAATTCAATAAATACTAGCTATTGGAAGGAGGGGCAAGAACTCTGTTTCATGGAGCTCAAGAACTCCACAGGTGTTCCTAGAGTTTTAAATTTCATCAACCAGTAGAAATTTCCATTAAACCATAGGGAGCAATGATTCTTTTTCAATTCAGGACAGAAACAAAAAACTATTGTGTACTATCTATGAACAACATAGTATATAAAATAAAGGATATTTCAACTAATAAATAGAAGAGACTTAACCTTAAAATAACAACAGTCCTATGAGTTGAATTCATTTAACTATATAACATGGCATTGTGTTGCCTCCAGTTTTCTTATTGTGCCAAAGACATAAGTGACTGCATCTCAGCTCTTCACACATTCCAAAGTACCTGCCCAGAAAAAAATGCAGATCTGAAAACCACAAGCTGGGGCTTAAAATCCACTTGATTTTAAGGTTGTCCTTTTTGAAATCCCAAACTAATGTACCTTGCCCATCTTTCAAGACCAATCAGTTCATATATATGTCCCTTTTCTCCCTCTCTTCCCCTCTTCCTATATTCCAGCATGCATGCATTCCTCCTTTTTTTCCTATTTCTGTCAGTATTATATTCTGAATTTATCTACATATTTCCTCTTTCTCCCTTACCCCAACCTTTCTCTAGGTGCTCTCTTCACCATGATACTCTCAGTATATAGAAGGAGAAACAAAAGGGGTAGTGGGAAAGTGATGCTTCAGTATTTGAGGTATTCCCATCTTTCCATCTACCTTATTTATTAAAAGCTCATATTTTACAAATGTGGTAGAGATAGTTTTTTAAAACTATTAAACCTGTGTGTTTTGCAATTATCTTCTTTGTCCATTATAACTCTGCCATTAGAGGCCAGGGAAGGATAGAAGGAAGATAACATCATGGAGGAAAATGAGACTGGGACACAGGGGAAGTCCCATTTGTACAGGAAGTGGAAATTGAAAACCCATCTCTTACCTCTGGTGAATTGTGGGAAGAAGAAGATAGGAAATGTAGGGAAAGCAAGTAGTAAAATATATTTTCCGGTGACCTTTTAAACCAACAAGATACTGGAGGAAATGCCTTAATAACCAAAACATCCCACAAGCACTTGTCAACACTATAACTGGGCTATCTCAGTTATCAGCTAGTCATCAGCTATGTGCAGTGAGGAACCTGATTATCCTTTAATGGCCAGCCCATTGCCAGCTGAGCTGTAGAGAGGCCAGGTGACACATCTTGTCATTGTATAAGGCAAGTGGCTTTTATTTAAAAATTAAAATGATTGTATCCTTTCCATAAATTTTTAACAGAAGAGTTTACAATGTGAAAAACAAACAAAAAAATTCAAAAGATAAAACCATAACAGCCTGGGGAGGGGGCTATAAAGTTGCACTCTGGTCCACATTGTCAGGGCAGACAGGACATTGTCAATTCAGTGCTAACTTCTCAGTGTTTTAGAGCAGAGTGGGCATGTCTGTATATTTGCTGAAATTCCTGACTGGGGGCTACCTTCTGCCTCAAAACAGAGCCCTGTGACTTTAGCATTGTTTTCATTTTGATGAAAATGTCAGCAGCTGCCATGTATTCTGTAAAGCATGTGGGATAGATGGTTCTATTATTCTCAGAAAACACACAGTTGCTTTTGAATCTACCTTTTTTCCCCTCAGTAGGATGGCCCTGCTGGGTGTATAGACAGAAAATCTTGCTTAATTACACCCTTCATGACCCTGGCTCAAAGCCAGCCTTATTTTATTCCAATTACAACCTTTTCAAAACAAAGAGTAATGGGAGTTTAGGGGAACAAGTTGGCAGCAGCTTTTACCTGAAAATAAGTTGAGAACAAGAAGTGAATTTAAAAAAAATCAGCCAATCAAATGTTGTTTTCTTTTTTTCCTTGATCCAGAATTCTCTATGGTTTGTTAGAATATAATATCAATGAGAGTGAGGCAGTCTGATCTCAGGATGAACTACATAAACTTGCCTGATTTCCTGGCCATGGACCATGTGCCAAGTTGGGCCAATGTCCTTCCACAGTTTGCTGTCCTTCAGTGGTTCCCACCAACTGTAAGAGAAAACTTCAAAACCAAAGCATTCGCACATAACCTGCCAGGGGCTGATCTGGGCCCTGGTAATAGTCCCTGCCTTCCATCTCCCCTTACCCTGTCCTGGCCTGCCAACCTTTTCTTATTTTGTTCTCCCTCTGTTCTCCTTCTCCCTGTGTTCCATTAAACTCTCATCTCCTGTGCTCCTATTTCAATTTCCAAATGTTCTTTGTTCTGTGTAGTTCCCCTCTATAGGATGCTTTATTCATTTCACAGATGAACTATCCTCTCTACTTTTTGATGCTATTCAGGATACTTTCAAGTTTCTTCTATTCTCCCCTTTTTCTTACTTCCAGTGTCTGGATGTTTGGGACTATTTTAAATGGCTGGCAGTTCTTGGGTGTTTATTCATTTGTTTTTTTATGATATCATTAATATATAATCACATGGGCAACATTGTGTTTACTAGATTCCCCCCATTTTCAAGTCCCCACCACATACCCCATTATAGTCACAGTCCATCAGCATAGTAAGATGCTATAGAGTCACTACTTGGCTTCTCTGTGCTATATTGCCTTCCCCGTGCCCCACCCCCACATTATGTGTGCTAATGATAATGCCCCTTAATCCCCTTATGCCTCCCTTCCCACCCATCCTCCCCAGTCCCTTTCCCTTTGGTAACTTTTAGTCCATTCTCGGGTTCTATGAGTCTGGTGCTATTTTGTTCCTTCAGTTTTTTCTTTGTTCTTATACTCCACAGATGAGTGAAATCATTTGCTACTTGTCTTTCTCCACCTGGCTTATTTCACTGAGGATAATACCCTCTAGCTCCACCCATTTCTTGCAAATGGTAGGATTTGTTTTCTTCTTATGGCTAAATAATATTCCATTGTGTATATGTACCACATCTTCTTTATCCATTCATCTACTGATGGACACTTAGGTTGCTTCCATTTCTTGGCTATTGTAAATAGTGCTGCGATAAACATAGGGGTGCATATGTCTATTTGAATCTGGGAACCTGTATTCTTAGGGTAAATTCCTAGAAGTGGAATTCCTGGGTCAAATGGTATGTCTATTTTGAGCATTTTGAGGAACCTCCATACTGCTTTCCACAAAGGTTGAACTAATTTACATTCCCACCAGCAGTGTAGGAGGGTTCCCCTTTCTCCACATCCTAGCCAGCATTTGTTGTTGTTTGTCTTTTGGATGGTAGCGATCCTTACTGGTTTGAGGTGATATCTCCTTATGGTTTTAATTTGCATTTCTCTGATGACAAGCGTTGTGGAGCATCTTTTCATGTGTCTGTTGGCCATCTGAATTTCTTCTTTGTAGAAGTGTCTGTTCAGATCCTCTGCCCATTTTTTAATTGGGTTATTTGCTCTATTTGTTTTTAAGAGTGAGGCATGAAGAATCTGTGTGCATGAATAGGGCTTGTTGGGGGTGGGGGGGCTTTAGGTAGGATGGTCAGGGTGACCCCAAATGTCGAAACCTGCATGCCTTTTCTCTTGAGCTGGTCAGTTTCCTCAGGACATTAGCCAGTGTCCTAATCCCTACTTGGGATGAATCTGGTGGCCAGTGTGTTCAGGTGTTCACAGTCCAATATGTTGGTTTGCACCTAAGTCCCTGTTTTCAGTGTTACACTGCTGCTCTCAGCTGTCCTTGTCACACAGCCCCAGAGTTCAAGTCTTCTGTGGAGAGTGTCTTAGTCTGTTGGGACAGTTACTGCAGAATATCATAAACTGGGTAGCTTATGAACATCAGAAATCTATTTCTAATAGCTCTGGAGGCTGGGAAGTCCAGGATCAAGGCCCTGGCACAGTCAATGGCTCCTGGTTCACAGAGGGCCATCATCTGGCTGTGCCCTCACATTGCAGAAGGGGCCTGGGAGCTCTCTGAGCACTTTCATCAGGGCACCAATCCCATTCATAAGGGCTCCACCCTCATGACCTCATCACCTCCCATACCATCACACTGGGGATCAGGATTTCAACATGCCTATCAATTTTAGGGGGACTCAAACTTTTAAGTCCCTAACAGTGAGGGTGGCTGGCTGCCTGGCTGTCCACAATGGAGAATCAATGTAGGGGTCTGGCAGTTCCCCATGGAAACCCCAGTCAATCCTCCTGAGTGCAGCCCAACCAGAGCCTCCCAACCACAGAGGTGTCTGGAACTCCTGTTCTCGCTGCTGGCCAGGGTTCTGCAGCTTGAATTAGCTTTTGGCTTAGTCTTCACCAAACCCTTAGGCTCTTAGTTTTCACTCTTCTATTAATGAAGTCACTATTTGTTTATTTCTTTTCAACTCCCCAAACTTTGTCAACATCTTTCTTCTCCTCTTGCTGCTTCTCTTCTTCTTTATCCTTGCAGGTTTGTGCCTTCTGGGGGTCCATTTACATTGGGTCACTGCATGAGTGACTCAAGAAGGAACAGAGGCAGACATGTGGGTTGAGTGTAATCAAAAGTTCTCTGTTCTCCGTGTGTGGGCCTCGGCCTTTCTGCCTTTTCTTTGTTTGCTTTAGAGAGCCTCAGAACCTTCATTCAGAGCTGAGATGTTCCCATTTCTTAAATATTCTTCTCTACTCCCCGTCTCCATAACTATTCACTTTTTCAACAGGCATCTTAAATTTCACTTCCTAGGAAACCTTTTTTGGTGCATCTTCAACTCCTCATGGGGTACCTGTTACAAATACACATAGCCCCTACATTTCTTAATTTTCAGATTCACTGGCTGAGATGTGTCCATGTTTGCCATTGCCCACAAGGAGGTTTAGGTTGGATGGAGCATTACAGATCTGTTCCCCTTACAAGTGCCTACTCAAGCAGCAAAAAGATGAGAAACTGCCTCCTCCACATTCATTTGTAAAGGGGAGCTATCAAAGTCCCCTAGAGTCTCCGGTTTTCTCCAACCACCTACTTATCCCATGCCTTTCTTTCTTCTATTCAGACTAGTCATTTCCAAAAGAGAATAATCCATTCCTCTTTCTTTCACAAGCAGTTTTGAAGCATTAGATTCCTTTTTCACCCAGGAGTTGTGCAGTAGTCACATAGTCACACTCCTGTAGAACTATGTTTACCTAGAAGTCTCTAGCCTACTGTTCCTATTTCTTTTCTCAAGCACGATTACTGCAATTCAATGCTGAGTCCCCTCTCACCCAGTTACACATTTCATTGCTACTTCCTATTCACAAAAGAAGATGAGTTTCTGGTTCTTTGGATTTTTTTTTAAATACCACCTGACCCATTAATGATTATTTTCCTTGCCTGGCACCTGAGCTCAGGCACACTCACTCTGGAATAACAGAGCACAGAGGAACTCATATCTTTGACAGTCCAAGCCCCATACCCCTAACCTTGAGTGAAGCACAGATGCTAATAAATTCAGGGTCTTAAAAATGTGAATTATAGTCATTTCACACTTCGTGGCAGCTTCATGCTAAAGAAATAGCTTTAAATTTAATTATGATGCTTGTCCCTTCATTAGGTACAGATGACATTCCTCAGATAGATTTTTGCAATGACATCTGAGGAAGGGAGTTGAAAAACACATTAGTTATTCATGATGGGGAATATTGACGGTGTACTGATTAGAGGAAAGCGTTGACACCCTTCTTAACATGATGCATCTGTCTATTAGTTTATGGTTCTCCCGTGGTCTTTATGGAAAGCTCTTTGGGAAATGAAGAAAATGCCCTTCAGCCTTGAATGTAGATGTATATAGAAATTGTGCATGATGAGTGGGATTAAAACAGCTAGCAGGAGGCCCTGAGCTTCTGATTACCTGCCCCTGCAAATGACCAGGCTGCATTTTGTGGGCCATTTTTGAAACACACACTATAATGGGTTGGACACGTCCCCCTCTCTGCGCTTGAGGAGTTATTATAGTACATTCAGCACTGCAGTGGCTCATCCTAAAGCTCCAAGTCCATTTTTAGAGGATGATGTATAGAGATAGCCTTGCCTCTGGCCACATAACAACCCCATCGCTGGAGCCATGCAGGGACTAAACTGAGTGAGCAGGTAAAGGCAGGGACCCCTCTCTGTGCAAGGTGTGATGTTCTTACCAAAAGAAAATCATGTTCTTTATTCTACAAGACCTAGAATGGCTAAGGAGTGAGGGCAGCAAAACCACAAGTGAGATAACGTAACATAAGAAAGCAGTTTCTAATCATGTGAAGTGGGAAATTCTCTCCCTCCTTAGTCACGAGCTCCCATCACTGAGAGACTTAACGTAAAGGGGACCGTCATATCAGAGCTCTCATAGAGGTGTGGCAAGCTTCAGGAGGAGGGGCAATTTTCTCTAAATGACCATTCAGATCTGCTTGGCATGAAGATTCTAATACTCGGGCCCAAGCTGCTGCTCACAGATAGGATTTTACCAGGGATCTCTCAGAAAGTTTAAATTCCTTTGAAGAGCTCACCTTGACAGAACCTTGAAGAAGAAAATCTGTGACCAGCATCGACTGATTCCTTCTTATTTTTCCTTGTACAATGGGCTTTTGGAGAACAATTCAAATTCTTGCAGTGTTCTGTAAATTTCAAAGTATTTTCACAAATACCAAAAACTCCCTAAAGCGGCATGAGGGAAGTTGACTTCATTCCCACCGCACAGCCGAGGAGACTGCAGGATTAATATATACCACCTCTCTGTTCGGCATGATGGAAAGAGCCTGTCCTTTATCAGAGCTCAGTAAGATTTTGTCTGTGGTTTTAGTCTGTGGGTAGGACCTGGGGAGCTGGTAGAAGCACTCCTTGAAGTCTAGGAGCAGAGCCTTTGAGCTAAACTGCCACACCCAGGGCCCTGGTTTCGCCCCCTGGCTCTAGGCAAGGTTCTAAAACCTTTATGTTCCAGAACCCTCACTTGTGAACAGGATAATGAGAGCAGTGCCAGCCTTAAAGGACTGGCAAGAACTCAGTAACAAAATGTAACAAACTACTCCAAATATTACCAAGAACTTGGGGCTTAAATGTTAGTTTCTGGGGCTTTGTTGTTGAAGTAACAGATTATTGTTCATTCTTGATTGTGGCCAAGGGATCTGCCTGAGTGGTTGGGTAGTTTTGCTCTAGCCTAGGCCTCCCATAGATAACAGTCAGCAACAGGTTAACAGCCTATTTTGTACAAGTCAATATAATCAAGGCAATGATAAACAAGTATTGGGCTGACAAATTTGCCCAATCTCTTCATTTCAGCTGACTAGTCAGGGTTCTGGCTGGACCAACCAGGCTAGACACACAAATATAACCCAAATGGATCCATTGCCTCCACAAATATTTGAGTGCCTGCTATGCATCTGACATAAGTGCAAGGGGTACAGCGGTGACCAACACAGATGTGGCACCCTTGCCCTCATGGAGTTTATCTTCTAGCAGAGGAGACCTTGAATACCCAAACAAAGCGATGAGCATTTATGCAGCACATTTCAATGCTTAGCACCAGTCCGGTCCCTTTGTGTGAGCCAGGAAAAGCAATCTCACTTTGCCTGACTTTCGCCTGTCTTCTTTCTGCTAAGCCAAACCACCATGCAGAAGGAATCCTCTCTCAGCTACAGGACAAAAGGAATTTCGATGTCCATATTGTACTTCTTATACCTCCCACTGTATTTATTCAGAACAGCTTTCAGATTTTCTGATCAGCAAAAGTAACTTGAGGATATAGCAAGAAAAGCCCAAAGTTCAGCTTTCTGGCCATTGCCTCACTAGAAATCAGCCACAAAGGAACTGTCTGTTCCTACGAATACAACTGCACCATGGGAAAAATGCAGGAAAACGCATGACAAAATTTACTTATCAGTCATAATCTGCTAACCCTTGGGTCTTATCTCAGAAGGGAGATGTGTTCTGGCTAACTAGAAAGGGTAAAACCCCATTCGTCATGGCCTTTTGTGTCATGTTGTTATTACTCATTTGTTCACTCGCTTATTGCTGTTTGCCTTACTGTATTGTAAACTTTAACACAGTGATGCTAAGCCAGTGACCTTTGCTTCATATTAGAACCACATGAGGAGTTTGCAAATAATCCTAACTCCTACTTGCCATCCCAGAACAATTTAAAAAGTCTCCAGAGGTGCCTCCTAAGTGCTGGTATTGGTTCGAGCATACTTGGGGACCCAGGGTATAGCCGAGGTTGAAAATTGAGTACCAAGAGACCAGGTGTGGTATCAAATGCCTCATCACTGTAGACACACTGAATGTTATAAAGTTGGAAATAGTGCCTCGTGTATTGGTGGACACTCAGTAAATGTTTGTTGAATAATTGGGGAGGTAGAGAGATGGAGGGATGGGTGAATGAGTTAGTGAAAGAACAAATGATTATAACAGTAACTGGAGTTCAGTTCTTAGAATAGTATTAGGTAATTGTTTATAGTTGACCTTATAATAGTTCAGTTTCTTTATACTACTATGCCAAAGAAAAAAGTATCAGAGGTTTGGGATAAGCACATGAAAAAGTAAACAGCAAACTTCAGCATACTGACACCATCTAGAAGTGGGTGTGGAATTTACATTGCCTTCCCTAATACCGCATTAATCTCTAGTCCTGCCACACTCCGGTCTCTACAGTGCAGGCAGCCATTACATCAAAGGTAATGGCTCATTATTTCTTCAGTGAATCATGTTTGTCTGAAGGAAGCAAAGATAACAAAGAGGAAATTATAGTTTGTGCGGAGTGATATGATTGCTTGTAAACTGAGCAATAAAAGGGAAGTATACGCAAGCAATTGAGAATCCTGTCTCTGTCCTCCAAATGCAGAAAACACGCAGAGTGAGCACTTTATACTCTATTCAGATTTTAACTGGGGGTGGGTAAAAGACAGTGAAGAATCTTCCACACCTGGGCAACCCACAATTTCTTTATTACAGTGCTGAATACACCCCTGGATAATTCTGTGGAATGCCAGTGCCACGTTGGGAACACCGGTTTTTTTCTAGATCTTACGTGAAAGTTCAAACAAGTCTATATGAGAAGCAACTGAAAGACTGTGGGGAAAGTAGCATTTGTACACATTTCTGCTGATGCGTACCACTGTGTTAGTATGTTACTTGGATGCCAGCTGAGATTATCCTGTCCCCTAATATCTATTTGAGTGATTGAGGCAAAACTCATTTTGACAGATTGAATGATATGTCCTTCATAATGACCTCCTTCTAGTTTCATGATAACTTGTGATTTTGAGCTTCGGTTCTGTGAATATACTCAGTTTAAGCACTACCTTAGACCATATATCACTTTTGTGCAAATTAGATAGCAAAAGACACCTCGTTCTCAGGTCACTTAACTTCCATCTGTCAGAAAATTGGCATAACATAGTGATGATTTTTTTTTAGAACAAGACACTTCCATGTACTGGAAAATTATAAGTTGTATGAATCTGTGATACCTAGGATTTGATTTTGCCCCTACACACACACATACACACAGTGTCACCCTTACGCACTGTTGGACCTTAACAACCACGTAGAGTCTCTGAAAGAGCATAGCACCATCCTGCCCAAGTTGTGTGTAACAACCCATTGGTTCAAATTTGGGTCTCAGCATTTTTCATTCAATATCCACCAGTTTTCACTTAAGGCTCTGGTGTGTACAGATTTTTCTCAGTTTTAAGAAAGCAAAACAAACTAAAGATTCAACAGTAAATAATCTTGTTCCAAAGAGTCTCCAGGCTTCCAGGCTTTACCTAGGCCCTCTATCTTCTCTACAAGCTGTTCCTTTCTTCTTTCTTCTCTCTCTGCTTTCTACTCCTGACCCCCAGATATCTGGATTCAGACTAAAGCATATCAATTTAGTTATCTTACTGGTAACTCAGGTTCCTACAGACCCATGCCTTTAGGGTCTTACCTTTCCATAAAACTGTGTGTCAAAGTATTTCTAAACAAAAAGAAATCCTTCACTAAGATAAAATCTGGGATCAGCATTAAGAATTTATCTTTAAATCTTTTTACAAATATTTAATCTGGAATTAGGTGTTACTCAGTATGGTGACTGGTTTCTATCTAATAAATGTTCTGTAGGCTACAAGTAGGAAGGAGCCATTAAGGGAAGATAATTCATAAGAGCTGAAGATGCAAATACCCCTTAGCTAATACCTTGTCCAATATTGTGATGTTATAAATGGGGAAATCTAGGCCCAGAAAGAGCAAGTGACCTGCCTCAAGTCACACAGCTAAGTGGGGTGGGCGGTCAACAAAGTCTCCTGATCCCCAACCCTGGACACTTTTTGATACTAGATGAGCTCGTACAACATTTCCATCCCTACTTTCTATTACTGCTCACCTGCCAGCCTGGTATCATGATTAGAATCTCAACACTAGCCAGACAGTCCTTGCTCTGCAGCTTATTACCAGGTCCTTACACCATCTGAGTTTCTGTCTTCCCATTGCAAAATGCCAATGCTGGTACCATTATGTAAGAAAATCCATGTTGACGTGCACTCTGGATTTCAGAAGGCTTTCATGTTTTAGTGCTCTCTCCACTCAACTAGTAAGCACATCTTAGGAATGCTTAGATATTCAGAATGCAAAGATAAATAAATCTTAGTCCCCACCTCACTGAATACATCACCTAGTAAATGCGAAAGTCAGTTTTATAACAGACCTTCGTAAAAAATACTGAGACAACGCAGATGAAAAGACATGTGTGCTGGGCCTCTCAAATGAGTGTGGAAAGACGTGCAAGCAACCCAGTAGGGAGAGGTAGCAGCACTTGGTAGAGCATGGAGACACGCAAGTGTATGCATATGTTGGAAGTGTTTTGAAAATGTCAACAGAGCATCTGGGATAGAGAGCACTGGGAGGCGATGCTGGGGGGGTCTGTTAGGAATGGATGCTGAAAAGGCTTGAATGCCATGCTAATAAATTGGGATGTTAACCTCCAGATGATTGGGGAGAGCAAACATAATCAAAAAACAAAAGAAGAACTACCATATTAATCATTGCAGCAATTTTTAAATGTTTCACTGTTACCCATGTTCTTGATTTATTTCTCAATTTGGGATTACTGATGAAAAATATTCTAAACTGTCCACCTGAAAATGGATCACCTCAAATGAAGTAGCCAAACTAAAAGCTGTCATGAAAGTGAAAAATATAGTCTCAGCAGGCTTTTATTTAATTGAGGGCTTGAGTAATGAAGGAGTTCACTGTGGCTAAAATAATATGTTCCCTGCCAGTGGATTTAATGAAAACCTGCTTTAAGTATATATAAAAAGGATGAAAATCTAGGTGCATTTTCTATCTGCTACATTTCCCAAAACTTAACTTCATGAGGATCAAATATGACACATGTTGCTGACTTGTTCAAGGATATGTAATTTTTAAAAAATCAAAGATAATATAGAATGTCTGTCCAAAATAGATTTCAATAACAGATGCAACATCACAGCTATAATGGCATAAAACAAGTAAGTAGTAAGTTTGTAGATCCCTCCTCATTGAGAAATAAAATGTTATGTTTTCTTATAGGATGTGACAGGCACCTGAAAATTTCTAAAATACAATTTTAGAAAGCATCAGTAGAAGTGTATGAGTTGAATAGCTTCTTAGGTGGGCAAGCAGCAAGAAAGGAACTTTTTAGAAAGCATTTATGTTGGAATAGTAAAAAACAAACAAACAAAAAATTTGTTGACTCGTGCTTTACCAGTTCTTCAAAGTCAAACTGAATAAATGCAAAAATCTTTTTAACTTCTGCCAAAAAAGACAGTAACTGCAGGCTATGCAATAACTGTGTTCAAGTTAACACAATGCCCAATGTAAAGAAAAAGAAGGCAGGATGGACATGGAATGGTAAAGTCCTAGGCAGAAAGCTAATTGGAACTGTCAGAAGAAACCAGTATGTCCAGCTGTGAGGAGAGACAGGGGACATTTGATCAGCAGGGGCTGGGTTCCCAGTGGCTCTGAGGTATTAGGGGTCAAGGACTGGGAGATGCTCAGTTTTACACTTGGGAGTGCCTAATAATGACTTTGGATGCAGTATCAGCCCTGAGGGGCTCCAAAGCCTCAACTCAGAACATGTACATGTACACAGCGGATTAGTGGGTATTTACCAAAGCCAGTGCCAGCGTTCCCCTTCCCGGCACGTCCTCCTCCCAGAAAACATTTCACAGGGAGTTTAACTGAGAATCCCCGAGAAGACAAAAGATATTAAAACAATTGACACATTTCAGTGCAGGAGCTCAGAGCCAAAGCCTCCGTGCTGGCGTTTGGAAGGCAAAGGCATGAGTCTGCTCCCGTTTCCCTGGTAGCAGGGCGGTGGGGTGTCTGAGTGAGTGGCAGCAGAGCACAAGCCTTAAAGGAACTGATGCCGAGTATACAGAGCTGTTTACAAGAGACCAAGGCAACCACACTGGACTGCAGGAAATATCTGAATGTGGGGTCCTGCATTCTGACAGATTTTGAGTTGATAAGCTGTGTAAGCTTGTGAAACTAGACACAGATGTTTCCATCAAAGACTTCCTAGATTCCCTCCCTTTTGCCTAATTTAATTATTTACTGAGCTTAAGCAGCGCCTCCTCTGGCTCCACCTGGGCCCCAGGCTCTTGCTGCCCCACATTTCTTCTCAGGAGCACTCACTTCCGTTTTCTATTGCATATGCACTTCTAGGCATGTTTTATTCATGTCCATATCCTTTATTAGCCACAAGTACCATGAAGGCAAGGCAGCTTACTTTCTTTATTATCCCCAGCGTCTAACACAGTGCCTAACAACAAAATAGTTCAGTAATTATTTGTTGAATGGGAGATAAATGAATGAGAACAAATTAGAGCCAGCTGGTGTGGTTAACCCTAAGAGAGGAGCTGGGTTATCCAGTAGAGTAGATACAGTTATATTTTGCTGGATTATAGAACCTCATATACTTTATTGTGGCTAACATAGATCTTAATGCCCTTACTCAACCAGAAAGCCAACTCCCTAGGAATTTAATTCATAACTGCAAAGCCAGAACTTACAAAGCACCTACACAATACAAGCTTTTTACTCACATAGACCTGAGTTAAGACCCTGACTCTGTCACTTAGTAGTCATGTGATCTTCAACAAATCACATAACCTCCTTGATGCTCACTTTACTTATCTGTAAAAAAAAAAAAAATCGTACTAGATTCATCTCATAAGGCCTCTATGATGTTTGGTAAATAACAGTGCTGGTACAGCACTGTAAGATGTAAAGCCTGTAAGAATCATCAGAATGTGGCTAGAGAAAGAAGAAACATTTAACATAATAAACAAGTTATTCTAATTTAAGGGAGCTTTAATGAGTTTAGGATTGATTCAGTGAGACCAAACAGAAAGATAAGACCTGCAAAAAGAGGGGCACAGCAAATTCTAGCTCGCTTGGTTACTAGTTGATTGTGTCCTGCACGTAACTGTAAGATTCATAACCCAGGAGCAAAGTCCACTTTGTTTACACCTATGTACAGGGCCTGGCACACAGTAGATCACTAATAAACATTAGATAAATGGTTGGATGGGTGGGTGGATGAATGCATGAGTAAATTCTCTGGTAAGACATTATGAATTGCCAAACTATGTACTAGAGTACAGGTTCAATTGTTAGGGCACTTTATGGTCTATAGTAGAGTTCAGACCTTCAAGGGTTTAAGCACAGGAAAGGTGATGGGATTCTAGGTGGGAAAGGTTAAGGTCAGATGAAGTAAGAAAGCTAGGCAAGAAAGAAAGCATAACACTGTGGGCTTCCATGTCATTTCATAACTACTTCTGATGGGAACAAAACAGTCTTTCATACCCTAAAACCTATTTTGTTACCCTGCACTATAGACTCCAAATAAGGCAAGTTATTTCCAGATTCTCCACTTCTTTCTCTTCCCACTTGGTCTTTGAATAGTCCTCTGCCCGGGTCACTTCTGTGCCCCCTTTTTGCATAACTGCTTCTCATTCTTTGGGTGTGAGTAGAGAGGTCATCTCCTCCTGTAGGGTTCTCTAAACCTCAAACTGGTTTCATCTTTATCATAAACATGGCAATTATTTCTTGAAATTGTGTTTCCACGCTGAAATGTTTCTTTCCCTTCATAGTAGGTCAGGGAAGATAGGGATGCTTCATGCCTCACTCACACTAACCAGCCTTTAGTACATATTAGTCACTATTTATTGAATGAATAGTGTGGTTCTAAGATGTAAAGCCTGTAAGAATCATCAGAATGTGGCTAGAGAAAGAAGAAGGTTGCAGGGATGAGTGGGACTTAAAGCTGAGTAGTTTCAGTTTGGGGTTTTCTTTGAAGTAACAGAGAGCCAGATGAATAAAAATGCCCAGTGAGACATAGCACAGAAGTTCGCAAGAGAAAAGACAGGGCTGGACTGGGTGACATGCCCAGAGATAACAGAAGAATATGGTGGAAAAGACACACATACACTTACGGAACGGAGGGAGGAAAGGAGCCAACAAAGGAGCCAAGTCACAGAAGCCAAGAAGGAAAATAAACAAACAAATGTGTCTCAAAGAAGTGGACATGATCGGATCCCACAAGTGGAATTTTAAAAAACTATCAAAGCAAAGGGCATGTGCTGAAAGGAACTGGTAGAGGGCATTCAACTAACTGCTACAGCACATGAAAGAGGGAAAGATTGTCTGGATGTGAATGAAAATGGGCCACTTGGCCAAGGGCAGCTGTTATCAAAACACAGGAGGACACTGACACCTCTGAACAGTGATGAAAATGAAGACATGGAAGATGGTAGAGAAAAAGCTGAGGGAGGGAGGTATGAGCTAGAAAGTTATTGGGGTCACTCCTTTTCTCTGAATCCTTTTTTTTCCCTATGCTGCTCGCCTGCGGGGAGGAGGAGCTGGCATATTGTCATGTAGATGCTCTCGCAGTTCTGAAACATCTGGTGAAACCTGCTGCAGAGCGGCTGGAGAGGAGTGGGAAGGGCCATCAGCCCTCCTCATCAACATCTTTTTGCTTTGCTTTGTAGCTCCTAGGAATTTCGCTGTTTCCTTTTCCGCAGAACCTCCAGCTTGCTTGTGTGCTGCCTTGGAACCCTTCCTAAGTCATCTTGGTGCATGCATGCCTCGTCAAGAAGTTTACTGTACAGTTGGGAAGACAACAGGGATATTTTCATTTACTTCAGTGTCTTGGCAGTAAGCAGACTCCACGGTTGGTACTTAAGTAATGTTTTTTGAAGTGAAGTCAAACTGAGCTGATGTGCTTTTATGCCATGAGGCTTAACTTTCGCACTCTTTCTTCTAAATGGGGGAAAAACACTTCACAGAAAATAGTACTCTTCCATAAATTACTAAGAAAACTGGTTACTGTATACTGAGCACTGTGCAGAATATTACACATACATTTAATCTTCAAAACAATTCTATGACATAGGTACTATTTTTATCCCCACTTTACTGATCAGGAAAATGAGACCTCAAGAGGTTAAGGAACTTATTAATCCAAGGTCATGTTACAAGTAAATGGTGCAGCTACCACTTGAACTTAAGCTTGTCTAAGTCCGAAGACCACTAGGCTACACTGTTCCTTGTATGGCCCACTCTTCCCTCAGCGTCTCCAAAATGCACACACCCAGAGAATGTCCGGATGGCGGTGATCTGCAAAGGTACTTTCCCTCATATGCCCTGCAGCCCTGATGGAAGCTAGGGTTGCTGGTGTAATTAGTACAGACACAGCCTCATTTGTCAGTAGAACCCTGAGGGAGAGTGTCTCTAGGATGGCTACTATCTTACACACCATGGATCCCCAGCTGTCTTCATCCTTGAACAGGACCCCTGCCAAACATAGAATAGCCTCAGTCTAGTCCTTGGCACAAAGCTTACCCAGTTGCTAGCAGGTTTGCAAGTGTCCAGGGGCCAAAGTTGTGCCTGACTAGTCATTTGCTGTAGATTCGTCAAATGATTTGAGCATAGTGCTTTGAGGGCACCAATTTGAGTAACTCCTTTGAGTAACTGAAGATAGCTCTCCTTGAATCTCTTACCAGCTTTGCTTTAGGGAATCCTGTAGGCAAAGCTGAAGCCACAAGGGTTTTTGATCTGGAGGACTTCCTAGGGCCAGTTCTTTACACTAACCATTTCTTCTTCTCATTGTGAGCCACTGTTAGAATTTAACAGCTGTGATTGTGATTTATTAATGTGTCTGACTCCCTTTGGGGATGGGGGGCAGCCCCAGTTTTCAAAGATATCCCTCTCCAAGCAGCTCTTTGCACAGTGACCGTCCATCAGAGGCCCCTGCTCCAGCAATCAGCAGCCCCAGATACGCTTATACATCATCTGACAAGGCAGCAATTTCCTGGGAACTGGCACACAGAGGAATAATGGATTTAGAGAAATACACCAATATGACAAAAGGAGAAGACAGACTAGCAGAACAGGTAGGGCTGACCAGAGGCTAGGAATGTGGAGACAAAACCCCAAGAAACAGAATACATGATCATAGCAATTTACATGGCGGTAGCACCTTGAGGCACCCTTCCCAGCAAGAGGAGTTGGTTTTTCAACAAATGGAGTGGTGGGGTCTCAAGGATTACAAGTGCTTTCAGATCTTGATGGGGGCATCTGGAAATCAGCACAATTAAAAAGACACATTTTCAGGTGGAGCAAACTTTCCTTGCATCTCATCTTTTCATTCCATGTTATTTTATTTTTTTCTCCTTTAAAAAACATTTAGCAAAGATCATGAAACAAACAAACAGAAAAGGCAAGGTAAGCTGTTTATAGGAGGTAGAAAATTCAACTTCTGCTGGCACTATGTCACTCACTAACTGAATAGCTATTTGAGACTTTCCTCAACTTTGAACGGACCCAAAATGTCACTGTTATCAAAGCTGCACATTGAAGAAGACAGAGATAACATGTCATAAATTACTATTTGCTGACAATTTGCACTGATATGAACTCAAGGCTGGTTCAGGCGCAAGAGAAACATGCCATCTGCTGAGCGCCAGTGACTGTCGGCTCTGCTTGCTCCAAGCTGACCGCGTGGTGCTGCCTCATGGATGGAGGAGAGGCGATGACTACCATCGCTGCAGGACTGAGTCCCAATGTGCACTGCAGCACATCAGTGACCAGAAGAGAGATTCAACCACGCTAGGAAGTATGAGGAGCTCTGCTGTCATCTACTCACTTCCCAGTGCCCCCAGCATGCACGTGCACGCACATATACACTCACCAACTCACTGCAGAACAGAAAGAATTGCAGAACATTTCAGCCTTGAATTGCTTGGATAATTATTTTGAAACATTTGCTACTTCAGCATAGTGCTAGCACATACAAGTATTTGGTATTTAAATCTTTATTGAATTAAAGAGTGACCTAATAGATTTTATCTAAGTGGATTTATTAGCTAGGATGTTCACACTACATAGTTTATAATAGATTTTCCTAGATGTTAGTTTATTCGATGTTTACAACAAATGCAGCAGGTACTCTGCCTGTCCTCTTACTTAGGTTTCTTCAGTAGTAGGCAACAGAAACACATTCTGGCTGAACTACTGAGAAGAGAATTTCTTTGGAAAAATGTCAGGAAGCTTCCAAAATCAGTAGGAGGCCAGCAATGAGGACTGACGACAAGAAAGAACTAAGATGGATTTAGAAGGCCAGGAAGTAGAAGTCTTGGGACCCAGAAAAGTGTGCTCAGGACACCACTGCTAGGGGAAAACTGCTTGAATTTCTGCTTGAGAGTCATATTTCACAGAAGTGGGCCACGTCATCTTAGCCCAGCCCCCATGTGCACTCTTTGGGGAATGTGGGCCCCAAACTGGAACTCCATCAGACTGTATTCAGTGAGAAGGAAATCCCCAAAGGATATTAAGGTGCTGTGAGGAAAGGAAAATGGATACTGGGCCACCAAGCAAACCCCCATTGTCCACCAAATCTCCTTTACAGAAACACCAAAGCTCAAATTTGCTTTATTTCATAATCACACACATGGTGCTTCAAAAAGTGACTCAAACCCGGACTCTCCATTCCTGAATTCCACATCCTCTCCTTTATAACACTGTCATACAATGTGTTCATTTTAGACCTCAAAATAAGTCACTACATGCAATGTAGTATCCTATATGAGATCCCAAATAGAAAAAGGACATACGGAGAAATTGGTGAAATCCAAATAAAGTCTGTGGTTCAGTTGATAGTATTGTACCAATGTTAATTCATTAGTCTTGACAAACGTAGCATGATTATATAAAACAATGATATTAGGGGAGGCTGTCAAAAGGTATATAGGAAATATTTGTATTATCTTTACAACTTTTCTTTAAATCTAAAATTATTGCAAGTATAAAATATTTTTTAAATGTCAGGTGCCTAGCTTTCCACAGCTTCTTTGGGACAAAGTGGCACACCTTTATGGATAGCCTTCTAGAGGAAGGGCACCATGGAATACCCAAAATTTGAAATCTCAGCCTCTTTATCAAACGAAGAAATTGTCTAGAAAGAGCAGTAACCATACCAGAAAGGAATATGAGAAATACGTACCATATTCAGAAAGCTCAAAGGAGGCAAGGAAATTTGGGGACAGAGTTATGGGAAAGGTGGCATTTGAGTTCATCATGAAGGATATTGACATGGAATCTCCAAAAAAGGGAAGTAGGAAGCATAATCTCTGGGTCCTAGAGAAATGAGACTGAAACGGCAGCTGAGGCAGGCACACGGAAGACCTGACCATCCAGATGGGGATTTCTTCCTCTCTGTTGGCAGTTGGTTGAAGTCACAGCTGTTTTTGGAAAGGATACTCCAACTTGATGTGTAGGAGAGATTCTGAGTAGGAGGCAAGAAATACGGTGGGAAGATAATTCAAAAGGCAAGATAAGAAATAATTCAAATCAATTCCGTGTCTTAAACACTGGGACTACATCAGCCAAGGTCTCTGTTTCACTATATAGCCTGTACTATCTGAGAGAGGAATCAAACACTTGCTGTTATATATGACAACCTAGAGAAGTAAGCTGTGATCTCTTGGTAAAAGGTTACCCAAATCCCTCTTTTTGCATCCCTTTTATTGTGTCAAGTATCTGTTACTGTTTTCAAAATGTAACTGTCATGCTTAAAAAATATGACATTTTTACTTAAATGCATATTTAAAACTATCTGCCAAGCACTGTGTTAAATGCTTCACAAATATTAATTCATTTAATCCTTAGATTGTGCACTTTTATGAGGTAGGTTCTATATTAGCCCTGCTTTACAAAAGAAGGGAATCAAGGGAGAAGTTTCTCCCTAAGGTTCCAGAACTAGGAAAGGATAGAGCTGAGACTCAAAGCAGCTGAGCTTACGTTCTTGCTCTTGGTCAACACACTTGTTTTGCTTTATTTTGCTTTGTTTTGTCTTATTATTTAAACGTGATTAAAACAAAACAAATGAGGCTGTAACAGTAGTGGGAACTAAAGGAGGTGTGACAGGAGAGACTGTGAATACAGAGCATGGCAACTCCTTGAATACAGCTGGGGATAAACAGGAGGGAAAACTAAAAGGTGACCAAGTATATGAGCCTTGCATCAGAAGTTTTCCAGAAAATTAAGGAGAAAGACTGCCTGAGGATAGCAAGGGGGTGCCAGAGATGAATTTGAGTTTGTATTCTGGCAAGTTGTTTAAACAGAGACAGCAAGCAGTGACACTTGTGGAACACTGCACACGCAGGAAGGCCATCTGCTTAGTGGTGGCAGCTGGTGCTCTAAGAGTTATAGTAATTGTCAGGAAAACAATAAGTAGAAGACATGGCCAAGTTATTAGTAAATGACTACTTTTAAGAGAACTAAGAAGAACCTGTAATAAGTAGAGAAAGGAAGAAGTTTTACAAGCACAGGAAGGAGAAAATAATTGATTTATTGTAGAAGAAATGCCAAGGGAAATGGATATCAAGAATAGTACACTGTGTTTGATGACTTGAACCTCAGATTTATGGGGAAAAACAGGATGGATGGTAAGGTCAGAAGGTTAAAGAGATGGCAGGATACTGTGGTCTTGGAAGGTAAAATGGGACCCAAACTACTATTACAGACAGACACAGTTGTACTGTCCACTAGGTATAGGTGGCTATTTAAACTGAAATCAATTAAAATTAAGTACATTTTAAAATTCAGGTTTTCAGTCATGCTTGGCACATTTCAAGTGCCCAGTAGCTACATATGGCCACTCTGTTGGACCACACAGAGACAGAGTATTTCCATCATTGCAGAAAGTCCTCTTGTACAGAATTGTCTTCAAATAACTGTCAACAAACTTTCTCTGTAAAGGGTCGGGTGGTAAATATTGTAGGCTTTGCAGGCCACAGTCTCTGTCAGTTACTCAACCCTGCCATTGTAGCTTAGAAATAGCCATAGAAAGGATGTGAACAAATACGTATGCCTGGGTTCCAATAAAACTGTAATTTTGGGCAGTGATATCTGAATTTCATATGATTTTCATGTCACAAAATATTACTCTTCTTTTGATTTCATTTTAACCACTTAAAAATGTAAAGACCATTCTAGCTTGTACAACATGCAAACACAGGTGTCAGCTCGGATTTGGCTGATGGGCTGTAGAATTTGAACAAACACTGTGGGTCTTGCAACGGAAGCACCCCGTGCCTGAACATCTGTGTGTGCTAGATAGCTGGGCAATAATGAAAGTGTAAAATAGTCTATATCAGCACTGAGTTTCATCTGCTCTTCATCATCAAAATAGATCATGCAAGTCAGATAAAAACACCCATCAAAATTACATGAGCTGTGTTAGAATGTAAAAAGGGAGGCTGTTAATATATAATGATGAGAAGAAAAGTTTGATGTGTGGAGTTGATATTAATATGCTAGAATCCCAGCTTGTGACTAAGTAACTAGATGTACTGCCATATAGAAATCAAGTTAGATGTGCACTGTAAAAAAAAATCCCATATTCAGCCCAATTTCTTGAAGTACCAAACTTTGCAGTCTTAAATACTAATCATCCCAAGACTCTAAAAGGTCCTAAAAGAAAATGAAGCTAAGTACAATAATGATCTTCTTGTTTATAAGACATTGGTAGTAAAGAGTTTTCTTCTCATATACCGACTGTCAGTAATTGGCAGTAGCTGCCTGGAGCTCCAAGATGAAGGCTGTCATGATTGTCTATTGATGTCTGCCATGGGTGGGAGTGTGGGGACAGATGGCACAAATGGGAGGAAATTTGCCATCCCTGCATGAGCAGCGTGACACAGTGAGGGTGAGAGGGGACATTAGATGTTGAACCACTTGAGGATCTGACTCTGCTATACATGAGGAGGTTTTGGGGGCCTTTTACTACAGAATATTTTAAACATATACAGAAGAAAGAACGGCATAATAAGCTTTCTGTACCCATCACCCAGCTTCGACAATTATCATCTCATAGCCGATCCTTACTTCAGTTTCCCATCCCATATTATTTAGAAGCAAATCACAGACATCATAGCATTGATGAGCTATTATTTGACCAGTTTCTAATCCTGCCTAGCATGCCTCTGTTGTCATACAATAAATGCTTTTGAATTGTCCATTGTTTTTCAGTGTGTGATATTAAGGCAAAAATCAGACTGAGCTATTTTTGAAATGGTCTAAAAATTGTTGATTAAAAACAATTCTTCCACTTTCTAATCTAATCTAATAAGTCTATGATACATGCATGTATGAGTTTGAAGTCATAATTTACCATGTGTGCACTTCTAATTATGCTGTATCCCTAGGCTCCACCAGCAGTTACCACGTGCCAACCATGTGCCCTACACTGTGCAGTCAGCTCAGTGCAGTCACCCCCTTTTGTCCAGACCCCTGTCAGGCATTGTTATCCCAAGGCAAGCTGAGACACGCGTGCCAGTCAGCCAGAGGGAGGCAATTAAGGGAATAATTTACTATTTTAATGAAATATAGCTTTCAAAGCACCTAAGCTTCCTCTACCTTATTCAGTATAACTCTGATGTTCCCTTTGGTCAATTTTACTTTTTCTACTCAACTTGTCTTTGAAACCTGAGTCCAGGAGTTACACCAAGTTTGGATATGTCTGACAAAAACCATGACAAGAGACCTGGAGGGGAACAAGTGAATACAGAGCTGATATTTATGACCATGGAAATAAGAAAGGCACAAAATCTTACTATGTGCTCTGTCTAGAGAAAAAGAAACCAGTGCATCCTACATACCCAGACTTTAGAAAAGAAGTCCATGACCTAACCTCAAGACCATCTTTAGAATCTTCCACCGTAGTTTAATCTCTAAAGAAGAGAGAATGGCATAATGAGTTTTCTGCACCCATCACCCACCTTCAATAATTATTATCTCAACTAATCTCATAGCCAAGGAAGATGGAAATGAGAATGAGAAAAATTCCTCAGGAATATTTGGAGGCAGTTTTACATTTATCTTGAATAATCAAAATGTTGGGGACATCAGTGTTATCTGCTAATGTGGTATAGTAAGGGTAAGGAGATGGTTTAGAGGTGGGAGGACCTGAAATCTAGCTAACTGGATGCCCATGCCTGGTCACTTTCCTCTGGTCCTGTTTCCTCATCAGTAAAATCAGAAGTGTGGACTATCAGAAGTTGCATTTTCTACTGAGATATACTTGACATATAATATTCTATTAGTTTCATGTGAACATGACTCAGTATACATTGCAAATGGCCACCACAATAAGTCTACTGTGCATTCACCACCATACATAGCTACAAAATTTTTTTGCCTTGTGATGGCAACTTTTAAGATTACTCTCTTCACAACTTTCAAATATGCAATGCAGTATTATTAACCTTAGTCACCATGCTATACATTACATCAGCAGGACATTTATTTTAAGATGTTGCAGTTGACAGCCTGTAGATGTTTAACATATGGATTGGGTTTTTTTTTCTGAATTTGAATTAACTGCATATAATATTTAAAAATTGAGAGATTCACATCTTTTCTAGACCCTTCTTATATGGCAAGAATTGGGGATCTCCAAGTAGAGCTGCTGCCTTCAGAAAAGATGGTCAGGCTCTTATTCTCCCCTGTCCCCATCACTCTTTATTGTCTGACAATGAGACAGGGCCATTTATCATTGTACCTGCAGTGACTTCTGACATATTTCAGTCTTACCTTACTGCGTCATCCCCAAGACATCTGCAGTTACAACCTGAACTTTATGAACTCTAAAGTCTCAGAGGTTCTATGGGTGTCAATATAACATCCCAAATGGCTAAGTTTGCAATGCGTTGTCTAATTTAAGTTTTCCAGTGGTGGGAGGCTTTGGGGTCCAAACTGCAGGGCTAACCTTTTAGCCCAGGTGCCTGTAATTTGCAGAGGAAATGCTGACTCCTGGTTCTGGGAGTTGTGGTGAGAGCTTTGGAGTCCTGCCTGCTGTTTAATTGCATCTCCCCTGCTTTTGTCTTGCCTTCATATTCAGCATTCACTGAGGATTTTTTTGAACTTCTTGTGTAGTAATGCCGAAGTCTGGCCACACGCTTCATCACCTTCTATTCGTATAGTCTTCTACAATTTTCAGAGTTCTCTCCTAAATATCATTTGCTTTTCACACTAGCCCTTGGAGAGGGAGAGGGCATGTGTTGCTATACCTAATTTCAAAAGCGAGGAAAAAATAGGATGTTATTAACAAAGGTTTTTACATTTCAGCCTTTTCCCTTAAAATGAGACTATGATACTTTGTTTTTAAAGCTATTTCCTAAATGAAAAAATAAAGATGCGTTTATTTAATTAAAACATCATTCTCCAAGGCCTAAATACTTCCAGACTGCATCATTCTCCCTCCCTACTGAGACGTAATTGAAGATTGATATGATACATTTTATTAATTAGGCCAGTCTGGTTTTCCCACAGAGAAAAAAAGAATGTGTCATCTTTTATGCCAGCTGATTTAAATAAAAATCCACTTGGATTTAGCCTTTTCATGCTGGTGCTACACCAAAACGACCAGGATGTGAAATATTTACTTTTATTTCATTCTCAAACGTGAACTTTCGTGGCAAAGCGTGTTCTGCGTTATTTCTCAGAGCACTAGGTATTATGCAGAATTTGTGTCCTCTCCTCCTCATGGACGGCAAACCAATCAAAATGGGTTGAGTAAAATCTTTAGAAGGAAAATGGAAGTCAGAGTGTTCTCTTCCTGGTTTCAAAGGGCACTGCTGGGGTATACATGAGTGCCTGTGTGCATCTGTGCATTGGTTAATTTTATGTATTGACTTGGCTGGGCCATTCTGATACTTGGTCAAACATTATTGTAGATGGTTCTGTGAAGGTATGTTTTTAAATGAGATTAACTTTTAACTCAGCAGACTTTGAATAAAGGAAATAGGCCTCCATAATTTGGGTAGGCCTCATCCAATCAATCAAAGGCCCTAAGAGAAAAAGACTGAACTCCCCCAAAGAAGAGAGAGTTTTGCCAACAGACTGCCTTTGGACTTGGCTGGCAGCTCTTCCTCAGCCTGCCAGTCTACCCTGCAGAGTTTGGACTTGTCAGCCTCCATAATCTCATGAACCAATTCCTTAAAATAGATGAGTCGATCTCTCTCTATATATATACATACATACATAAACACACACACACACACACACACATATATATATACATACATACATACATACACATACTACTAGTTATTTTACTCTGAAAGAAACGAATTCATTGTGTGTGAGATTGTGTGTGTGTGTGTGTGTCATATCCTAATACAATTAAGACTGTAAACCAGGAGTTGGCAAGCATTTTCTATAAAGGGTAAGAGAGTAAATATTTTAGGTTTTGAAGGCCATATGGTCTCTTATGCAACTGCTCATCTCCATGGTTGTAGCTCAAAAACAGCCATAGACAATGTGAAAACAAATGGTCATGACCGTGTTCCAGTGAAACTTTATTTTAAAAACAGGTGATGAGTCAGGTTTGGCCTGCTGTAGTTTTGCAGACTGCTGCTTTACACCCCAAAGGTGTTGTGTGATGTAGCCATTGCAACAGTTATTAGTTGATAGATAAAATGTTGAGCATTTAATCCAAGCACTTCATGGCATGTAATATGTACATATTTTAGCCACAATTCAAATATACAAGATACAGAATACTTGTTTTTTCTGCAACTTAGTATCTAATTTTAGCTCCCATTCTACCAGAATGCTAGAACTTAAGCTACCAGTTGCAATATCCAGAGTAATTTCTCCTGGGCTTACCTTGCACAGAGGGAGCATGCACATGTCACACTTGATGTCTTCTGTCTCTGCTGATATCCAGCGAGGTATCCATCATCTCATCTGTTCCTGGTCATTGCAGGCCACCACTGAGATTCCCCTAGTTCTTGTCTGCAGGGCTCCCTCATGTCCAAATATGCTTTGTGCTAGCTGCATGCCACTCTTGATAATTGCTCTGTTCTTGCATCACGTGGGGACAGAGAAAACTCCTGAAAACCACTTGTGGCTTTACTGCCTGAATACACCAGTTAGCCAATCCTACCCAGCCAATCTTGCCTCTCCTAGGCTCTTTCCAACATTGGGATAATTTGGATACCACAAAGTTTTCTTTCTCTCTTTTTTTTCCTCTTCTCTAGGCTCAGCCCATGGAACAAAGACTAGGAACTGCCAATACCTAAGTTGTCACTCTGACCTCTCTCATCCCTCCCCAACTGCACTCAACATTTTTCTGGTCCAGGAGTAAAGAAACCTCACTCTTACTCAACATATCTAGGGTCATTCCCAATTCTCTCATCTTGCTAAGCTTTCCAAACTCAAAAAACAGAAGACTCCTGTTTTCTCAGCTTTCTTTTATGGTATCTCTTCTCTGAGACAGACAGCAAAACATGTCTGGCTCTTGAATGGGAGGAATGGCCAAATTGAAAAAGAAAATACCCAAATAAATCACTGGTAAATATTTGATAATTCTATCTTGTCACATTCAATCCTCACAACCCCCAGAGTAAAAATGGATTCCATTTACTGTTACATATGGCCAGGAGCTAGAGTTTAAAAAATCTGAGCCATTTGCCCAAATAATAGACTGAAAAATCAGTGAAAGTCGTCCTGGCTTCAAAGCCAGGATCTTGAACCTCCAACAGGTTATATTAACCCAGTATTTACACTGGACATTCTGCTGTTGGAGTAGGCAACAGTCAGTGGGGCCTGACTATTAATTTGTGAGTCAACATCAAAGGAAAATGGGCAATACAAAAAGTCTCTCCGTGGGAAGTGGTGTAGACAAGGGCTATAGGCAAGGTTAGAGAGAGCAGACATTATGGTGGGTTAGTGTAAGGCTTTCATAAAGAGGTAGTAAGCTAATAACATTCAATTAATGGGGACATGTAATTTATGGAGAGGAATTCCCTATCTTCCTTTTTTTGAGGAAGATCTCTGATCTATGACCATCAGCATGTATCTAGTCTTTTGAGATTAGCCACTGGTTTAGGTTATCAGTACCTATCACAGTGACATGAAACTCTCGTATATTCTTTACCCCAACCATGAGGTCTCTCAAAAACACCAGCCAGTTCTTAACTATTTACCCTCTTATGTGTACTTGGGAAGTTTTAAGGTGCTCCTCACCTTAAGACTGTTTGGAACCCTCCAGGTCGTGTCTGAAAAGGGGGGCATATCTTAAACTGTTCAGTCACTGCCACTCAGACACCAGAAAGACCTGAAACTTCTCATTCAGACTTTTAATTTCATTTAGTAGTATCTGTGAAGCTAAGCAGTGGTTGATTTTATTCAGCAGTTGGCTGACCCTATACTCTTGTTCCATAATCCTAGACCACTGGGCCATAAGTAAGATCTAAATTTTGTATATGTCCCCCATCCAGTTCTTGTTTTGACAGCCATTTATTGAACTATTTTGGGTAGGAAAACTGCCCTTACACATGCTTAGAGCTTCCAAACTCTTTCCCTCTTACTAGTCCATGTTTTTGTATAACAAATAGTCCAACAAATCGAAAAACCCTCTCAAAAAATTAGCTCTTGTAATTAAATACCTCTGCTTTCAAGAGTGTATTTTAGGGCTAACAGTAAAGACTGACTCATTATTCAAGGGTCTCTTAGAACCCTCTTCTCTCTCCTGCCCCCAGACCTCTATGCACATATACACATACATACAAACTTCACCACCACAGCAGACATGGAAAGTCTTTCTTTACTCCATAAGTTTGAGTTCCTGGCTGCTTGTTCTCTGGACAAGAAATGGCATTTGATAGTTAGGCCTTTTTTACTTCTGAAGGCCACTTGCATGTTTAAAAGCTGATTGCCTAGGGAAATGATGGCAAAAGAGCACAGGGCTCCTTTCTGGGATGATCAAAATGCTCTAAACGTGATTATGGTGGTGGTTGCACAATTCTGTAAATATAATACAAGTCATTAAATTATACACTTTAAATCAGTGAATCATATGGTATGTGAATTATATCTCAATAAAGCTGTTTTAAAGATATTTAGATAAAAAAATGAAGAAATAACACAATCCTCTGGGACCCCTGATTGTGTGGCTGAAGTGGATTGAAACTACTCAGAGGTGTTCTGTTCCCCAAATCCTGAACATTGTTGTCTTCCTCACATGTTTCCTACACTATGTAACTCTCCAGGTCACTTCTTCCTCTTCCTGAAATCTCAGACATATGTACTTGGCCTACAGAATTCTGACTCATCCTTTGGGGAACAGTTCAGACATTAGCTATTTCCAATAGTTTTTGCTTGATCAGTTAATGTGAGTTAAGAGCCCCTACCACATGCTCATACAATGAAATTTCCATATCACAGCCTGTTTTGCATTTGTCATAATTGTCTGTGAGTTCTCTGAGAGCAAGAATCACTTTTTTTTTCATGTCCTATTATTATATCCCCAGTTCCTTAAATAGTGCCTGGAAGATAGGATCAAATGGATAGATGGATAGACAGATGGACAGATGACCCACCCACTAATAAAAATTTAGGACTTTAGTGTCATAGGATAAAAACTGATGGAAGCTACAAAGAAGGTGTTTTTCCTACTTAAGTGAGAAGAAAGACAGAGGTAAGGATGATATCATTCAGATTGGTTGTTTGGTTTTTTTCAGAATCTTAATTTTTTGAGTGGTGTGTAATGAAGGCTTTCTCTGGGGATAGTGGCTCATCAACATTTGCTATTAAAATTGACCTAGCTCTGCTATCCTGCTGTTCTCCCTGCTTGTTTATAAATTAGAAAACATCTTTCAACTTGGTGGGGGAGCTGTATTCTTAACACAGGAACAGTAAGATGGCAGTATGTGTAGGACATTTAGAGATATCATCGCATCTTGAATTGGGTGCCCCACTCTTTCTTTCAAGGCATGAAATCACTCACCAAGACAGGACCAAATAGAATAAGATCTTTTTTGCAGGAATGATCATTTTTAAGCAGTATAGGAGCAGGGATAACATGTTGAAAAAATGAATTCTCTGAGTGACTGCTTCCTTTCCTTTCCATCTGTTCCCTCCCTAATGACTCCACAATGTCTACATGACCACTGACTCAGTATCCCAAACCCAGCTTTAAAAATATGCCACCTCTTTACCATAATGTCTCAGTTGGAAGGTACCTCAGAGGCCACATGGTCCAACCTGCTATTTAATGCAAAAGTCTCTTCCACAGTATTCTGAACAGATGGCATTCAGCTTGTTCTTTGTGCATCTCTAGTGACAATTACTCATTACTGCACGAGACAACTGATTTCCCTGTTGGATGATGGCATAGAAACTTCATTTCAGGGGAGCAGGGTCTTAAACTACACAGGTCTGGAGCCATACCATCTCTGGAGTCATGGCTCTGCTCACCCTGACTATCTGGGTGCCCAGGCAAGTTACTGAACCTGTTTATGCCTTATTTCTCTGTTGATACAAAAGGGGGGAGCAATGATATCTGACTCATTATATTATGAGGATTAAATGAGAAAATATTTGCAAAGCATTCAGTGTGTTGCCTGGCACATAGGAAATATCCAATAGCTTAAGTTCTTAAAAGGTTATAAGACAATTCCTAGAGCAATTTGCATGTAAAGGTCAAGAAAGAATCTACCATGATGGTCAAAGTCATGCCAGTAACTTAATCTAATAGGGGTGGCATCCTGTGACCCCACCTGGGTCTGAAATGAAGGATTCTGAACTCATTCTGAGTTAAAGACACTTAGGAATGAGGAATTACTAAGCAGAGACAATATCCATTGGAAATAACTTGATAGTTGTCTAGATATGGAGAGAATGGGTTGTATGCCTGTGTGTGTGAGAGAGGGAGAGAGAAAGAAAGAAAGAGAGAAAGAAAGAAAGAAAGAAAGAAAGAAAGAAAGAAAGAAAGAAAGAAAGAAAGAAAGAAAGAAAGAAAGAAAGAAAGAAAGAAAGAAAGAAAGAAAGAAAGAAAGAAAGAAAGAAAGAAAGAAAGAAAGAAAAAGAAAGAAAGGAAGAAAGAAGGAAGGAAGGAAGGAAGGAAGGAAGGAAGGAAGGAAGGAAGGAAGGAAGGAAGGAAGGAAGGAAGGAAGGAAGGAGGAAGGAAGGAAGGAAGGAGGAAGGAAGGAAGGAAGGAAGGAAGGATCATGACATAGACTAGGTGCTCTATTTTGTTAAGAATGAAAAGTGAAACAGAAGAAAACTCACTGAGGGTCCTGTCTACGCCCCTTGGTCTTCTTGTTTGCCAAGCCAACTGTTCCTACTGCACAAAAATCAAACAAATCAGTTTGGAAGAAAGGGCCTTTTCTTTTCTCCAAGTACCTGCATGTGGTATTTGATGACTCCAATTGTGATTCTACTTAATTTTTTTATCTCTTTCTAAAGCTTGAAATTACCTAGCTCATCAAGGTGATAATTGGAATCTCTGCCTGATCTCTAAAAGAAATTGGTGTGTCTTCTTAAACAAAAGACCATTGTTCTTTATTTTTCTGAATAACCTTACATTATAATCAGGAGAAATGCTTACAAGTAAGATAGCCATGAGTTAGGGACTCTCAGTTCAGCAAACCAAAAAAGGAGTAAGGTTTTGATGACTCCATAAAATCTGTAATCAACTACTCTTACTTCTTCTTTTCCTTTTTCTTCTTTTTTTGTTGATGTATAGTTGTAATACAATATTATGTTGGCTTCAGGTGTACAACAACATAGTGATTCAACAATTATATACATTGTCAAATACTATCATTGTAGAAAGATTAGTGTTATTGACTGTATTCCCTATGCTATACTTTTAATCCCTGTGACTTATTTATTTTGTAATTGAAAATTTGTCCCTCTTTATTCTCTTCACTTATTCCACCTGTTGTTGCCAGTGTATTCCAAGTCTATTTGTTTTGTTTGTTCATTATTTTTTAGATTCCATTTATAAGTGAAACCATACGTTATTTTTCTTTCTCTTATTTCACTTATTATAATACCTTCTAGGTCCACCCATGTGGGTCAGAAATGGAAAGACCTCATTCTTTTTTATGGCTGAATAGTAATTCCATTGTATATACATACCACATCCTCTTTATCCATTCATCCATCAATGGACACTTAGGTTGTTTCCATATTTTAGCCATTGTAATGCTGTGATAGACAAAGGGGTGCTTATTTTCTTTTTGAGTTAGTGATCTTGTTTTCTTTGAGCAAATCCCCAGAAGTAGAATTACTGGGTTGTATGGTATTTCTACTTTTAATTTTGGGGGAACTTCTGTACTAAAAGATGAGTTAGCACCAGTGCCTTCAAAGTACCACAACATACAGGGGACAGAGCTCTTGAGAAATATACAAGAGTAATTCTCAGCTGGCCAAGAACTTTTCAGCATTTCCCACAGTGCCATTGATCCAGATCTCAGTCGGAGTCATCTACCTAATTTAAAACACATCTTGTGCACGTGGGCTGACCATAGGTTGGCGTGAAACACACTTCCCAATAACCGAGAGTGAGCATCTCAAGTTTCTTTTTGGACAATGAGGTCATTACTTTCTGATCCCCAACTTTCATCTTGTCACATCACCACTTTCAACTGCAAAAACACATTTGGGTCTGATTTTCCTGGATGGAGGCATCTTCCAGCTAGGGAAGAATATGAAGGCTCCTTTTTTTCCCCCCCTGAATGAAAGAACTTTGGGGAATTGGGGAAACCCAGTTTTCTTTCTTTCAATGCATGTAGCCAATTCCTAGAGCAATTGTAATGACTGATTTCACTTCTAACCCTGTGCTTAGGGACCTTTATTCTCTCTCCTGGCATACCCATAGTCCCATCCCTTTGATTCCCATTATCAGGATAACTCCTCCTTATCTTGAAACATAACCCATTCTAGACTTCCCACAGCATCTCAGCTTCTGTACCTTTGTATGGAGCTTGCACTGTTGTCTTGTAATTTACCTGCTTGCCCACCTGCCCCCAGGAAACTCTGCACTCCACCTTTGTACCCTCAAGTTCATGGCACTTAATAATTTTCCAATAATGGTTTTGTTGATTGGCTCTGACATAAAGCAAACTACTCTGAGGTATTTACTTTTTCACTCAACATATATTTATTAAGTTATTATACTTAAGGAAAAGCAAATTATGAGGGAATGAAGTTCTAAAGTCAGCAGGACTGAGAGAATATAGTTTTAAAAATTACCTTGAAAATCTTAAATTATACCTTTGAATGGTTTTATATGTTCAACATTATAGAATCATTTTAATGCACTCTAAGTTTTGATAGCCACTGAGTTGGAAAAAGGGACAGAAAGCTGTCTAATTGTACATATGTTGGCAGCCAAGCTATTCTGTATTTAAGTAACTATTAAATTCCTAAAGGTGAATCAGAGAGTGGAGAGTAGTGTTCCTGCTCACCTGAGGTTTTTTTAAATATCAAGTCTCTGTAGTATTCATGCTTATAAGGATATTTAAAATTTAAATGAGATAATTATAAAAACACATGGCAGAGGTCCAAGCACCATGTGAATGCTCAATAAATGTTTACTCAATTTAAATTTTACTTGATTCGAGCAGTAGACACATGTCTTTGAAAGTTATAGAATATAGCCACTTGCTTCTTAGTCATTTTTACTGTGGCTTCACTGACTGGCTACCACTGTCAGTATCCTGGAGCCCAAGAAGCAGAGTCTGGTTCTCAGACAGTGTTTGTGTTGGGTGCATGGATCATGTGACTGCACTACCTGCAGCTGTGGTCTGTGCCAACCGTATGGGCAAGATGAGTATGTGAGGCAGATGTGCCCCTGGCCCTGGGAAGCTCTGGGTTATATATGAAACAATAGATTGAATAGTAGTTATCAAGGGCTATCATTATGGAAGAGGGAAGTCAGAGTGGCCAAGAACCTTATCACAGTCTGTTCTGAAGGTCTGTGTAGACTCCCCTAAGGAAGTGGCATTTAAGATGAATAGTAATTGCCCATGGCGCAATGAGGACAGTGTTTACTAGGAAAATGAGGAAGATCCAGAGAAAAGATAGAGCATGAAGATGTGAAAGGAGTCCAGTGTGGTTGGAATGTGGAGGATGGACTTGACCATTGCCTCTCCTGCCCTGTCATGTGCCCCTAAGTAAAGCCCATCCTTGGTTAATCTAATTCTCTGCTTACCCTCTGTGTTCACCAAGGCAGCAGGTAATGGCCAGAAAACACAGTCACATTAACCAGTCTGTCTCAAGGTCATGAGTCCTAACCTCAAGTGGGTTGTAAGCACAGTCCAGGAGTCCTCCAATGTCTCTTCTGTCCTTTCTCCATCATAGCTCCTGAGAGAGTTACTTCATACTTCTTTCTCTTCCAACCCTGAAACACCCCTCGTGCTATCCCTCTATCTCTGCTTTGTTTCCTTTTTCCTGGAAAAACTAGATGTGATCAAAGGAGACCTTCCACACATTCTGACTATGTCTGCCTGTATCTTACCACCTGCTTTCCTCCAGTTACCAGGGAACACTGCCCATACTCCTCTCTCCAGCATCCCCTTCACGCCTGCAATGGGTTCTACTTCCCTCGCAACTATTCAAGGGTATTAGTCCAACAACTGGCCACCATTCCCTCCCCTATATCCTCAACTTCTGTAACCTCATCTCTTGTTTAAGAAAAACAGAACAAAAACAAGAAACCTTCCGATAACCTCCATGTTACTCCTAGCTACCACCCTGTTTCTTTTCCCCCATAGGAAAACCCCTTGAAAATGTAGTCTCTATTCTCTGTCTTCATTTCCTTCCCTCCCATTTCCTCTTGATCCACTCCAGTAGGCTTTTCCACCACTCCAGGGGACACTTCCCACAGTCATCAGTGACCATCACCAGAGGTGGATTTACCTTGAAACTAATAAAGCTTCAGCAATCCTCATTTTCATAAGCCCTTTCAAGGCCCTATACCTAATTGGTATTCTCCAGGAGTCCCCAAATTATATAAGCTTTGGACCCCGCAAAACCTGGATCCACCCCTCACTTCCATATTGTCATGTCTGGTGATCAGTGTTTTTAGTCCTTTTATTACTAAATCTCTCAGCAGCATTTGACATATGAGCCTTCATTCTAAAAATGTCTCTTGGTTTCAGGTGCTCCTTCTCTATATTCCCCTCTTCTTCTGCTGGCCTTTCCTTCTCAGTGTCTTTGGTGATTTCTCCTCATTCCCTGTCCTCTAATCATGGTTATGTCCCAGGACTCAACCCTGCAACATTCCTACAGTCATTTCCTTGATGATCTCATCCATCTCTATGCTGATAGTTTTAAATACCATCTCCATGCTGATACCTGCTAATTGTTTTCTCTAGCCCAGGACTTTCCCCCAGAACGCCAGAATTGCATGCCGAAGTAGTTATTTGCTTTGCTTTTTGGATATCTAATAAATATTCAAATGCTAACCTAGAAATCCTGATTTTTTTCTATCAAGCCTGAACTCCTATAGCCCTTCCTGTTTCAGTAAGTGGAAATTCAATTCTTCCTGCTGCTCAGGCAAAAAAAAAATCTTTTTTTCATGCTTTACATCCAATTTGTCAGAATATCCTGTTGCATCTAACTTCAAAATAATATCCAGCATCCGACCACCTCTCAGCATCAAAACTGCTGTCGTCTCCCATGCTGCCATGATCTCTCCGGGATTACTAAAATAGCCTACTAACTCCTCTTCCTGTTTCCATAATTGACTGCTTATATTTTCTATATTTCAGTCAAAGTCAGATCATATCACTTCTTTGCTCAGTATTGTCTAATTGGGAGGAGGGGCTGGAGATGGAGAGGAGTGGGGAAGCAGAGGTACCCAGGGAAGACCAGATGGTGAAAGGGCCCTTAAGTGCTCTTAAGGTGTTAGGTCATCATCTGTGAAATGGAAAGCCTTTGAAGAGATTTAAAAGGGGACTTACCCACTGTTTCATTTTTAAATGATGTTTTGAAAATACACTCAAACCTGGAAGAACAGTCACAGAATTTCTACTACCATCTAGAATTTGAGAATTTAGAGAGGTGCAATAAATAATATTGTCACTTGTGTTTACAAAGAAAGCTGAGAATGATAGCACCTGCATGCATTCACTGTTTGTTTTTTAAATAAGGTATGAAGTAGATTCACTCACTCCCAATATATTACTTTTACAAAAAGGTAAAATTCAAAATAATTCAGATAGGTAGATATAAAATCTATAGAACCAGTTCACCCTTTTTTAGCCCTATAGTAGGATTGTTTCTGTGATTTGAGTCTCAGAGACTTAAATGATCTTGTGCCCTGTGTTTGCCTTATTTATGAATGAGCATATGCAAGTAAGCTCTTACCAGTCAGTTGAAATTGCTTTTTCCTTCTCTGGTTCTATACACATTTGTGTTGGGTATTATAGTGATAAAAATAGTTGGGTACTATTAGTGATAAAAAGTTGACTTAGCACTTCAACTGTTGTTTAAACAGACTTTAAGGACTGTGTGATTAAAATTTTCCTCATTCATACCAGTCTGCCCTCTACTTGGGGTTAGCTTTCCATGGCTGAAAGTACAGACCTACATTTCTAGTCCTCTTAACTCATTTCTCAGCTCAACATCCTTTTCTCCATGAACTCTTTTACCCCTTTATCATAAATTCTACCTGGGCATCAAGTTAATGGTCCAGAAAAAACGTGAATATTTTCCCTCCTAAGTCATCCCCAAACTTAGGGAAAATGTATTGAAACTCAACTTAGTGAAACCAAAGCCAAAAAATATATAACTTGCTTTGGAAAATGATTCTCAATAAAAAAGCCATATGGTTTTTGCTTTTTATTCCTCAGGAAGCTCCAGAATCAAACTGGCTTTACATGACTTCTCTTTCTGATATGGAAGGAGTTGTATTTGAGGTGAAATCAAATATCCAAAGTTTTAAAAAGTTACACTTTACTATTTTAATTTAGGTTTTCTGATACTTTTGTTATTATTGATGAGAGACATTTCTCATGGGTCTCTTGTGTTTCTGCACATCTTCTGAGTGAGCCACTGGCTGTCACTGGTTCCCAGCTCTCTTCTTAAGGATGTTTATGTGGTAAACAGCTTTAGGAAATAGAAATAGTGTCTCCTCCAGAGCAAGGGGCAGCTGTGCTTACTATAAAATATCTCTCCCTGAGCAAAGGGCATGCAAATTACTGCCCATTGAAAAAGACTAAGTTCCCTACTCTCAGGGTTCCTCTCCTACAGCACAAACCATTGCGTTTGCAGACATCCATCTGGGGCCATCTATGTTCCCCACCCACAGGATTTGGGGTCAAGGGAAATTGACAATGGTATGATGGCATCTGTGTTGTTTGCTGTGCCATGAGTAGTAAAGTCCCTTGCCTCTGACCCAAGAACCTCATGTCTTCAGCGAGCAAACAGAAATAGGTAACTCAGTATAATGAAGCACAGGAGTAAATGAATATAAAATAATGAGATATAGGTAAGACAAAATCCATGCTAGGATGGATTTTATAATCTCCCACCAGTATTGCTTCACAGAGAGCAAAGTCTCCACAAACTGTGGCTTTGTACTACTTTTATGATTTATGTAGAATACTATGGTACTCCATGACTGACCCGCCACCCCTTCTTGGATCATTACATATACCAAAGAGGGAGGAATGAACCTGTGTGCCGTATGGACAGTGTATTAGTAAGAACTTTAGTTGCAAGTGAAAGAACACCTAACTCAAGCTGATTTTTAAAAGTATGGGAGATGGTAATGATTGACTCACATAACTGAAAAGTCCAGGGGATAATATGCATCAGACACTTCTGGATCCAGGTGCTCAAATGATGTAACCAAAACTCCACTTTACTCTCCATTTCAGAGCTGTTTTCCCTTGCATGTGTTCTGTTCTCATGAAGGCTCTCCCATAATTCTGTCAGGATACCTCCCAGGATTCCATCCCATCTTTTAATTCATTCCAGAAGAGGGGCAGTCTTTTCTCAGCAGTTCCAATAAAAATCCTGGAATTAAACCCCAGTAGTCGGACATAGATCACATGTTGTTCCTGAACCAATAATGGACAGCCACAGGAGTTCAGTGTTCAGATTGGCCAGGGATGGATCATGTGACTCTCCCTGGAGTTGGAGGTAAAGGTAGATCTACCTAACCATATTGCCAGAGTGTATGGAAGGGGTGGATCCCCAGAGAAATTCTGGTGACTGTAACTAGATAAATAGGGATGAGGCACACCAAAAAGACAGATGAATATCATCTACCTAAAGATTGTCAGTTTTTTAATTTGAAAATGTTCAAATATAGAAACTATATATATGTAGTTCTTGAAATCACCAAATACTTCTAGAAAAATAGTAAATTGGGTTACTCAAATATGTTAGTAAAGCAGGTATCAAACAATAATTGACTAGATATGGAACAGTATCTTCATATTTATATTGCTTTAAATGTTGGTCTAAATTACCTAGCATCATTAAAATATGGTGATAGTTTCACAGTTTCCTACATGTTTTATTTTGTTTTGTTTTGTTTTAAATACAACTAACAATCCCTGTAGGATGCCTATGTAGTCACCGTCAAGGCACCACCATTCACATGGTGGTAACTTACCTAGGTTAAAAAAAATTCTGAAGTACTAGCCTAAAAAATGTACCAGCTATTTTCTCTCTGCTCACATCAACCCCAGAAACCAAATCTGATAAGAAGGTTTGAGATATATTGGAAGAAGAGAAATGACATTTTAGCTCTTCCTTGAAGGTCTTAATTTATAATACTCCATGCATAGTAATGATTCAATGACCTTCTATTAAAAACTTATACATGTCAAATGCTGTTATAGGCATCTTTAATATGATAGTTAATCAGAGTAAGTATTTCTTTCCTCACAAGTTCTAATATATGAATCAAGCCATCTTCTTCTGCTTATAATTTTATTGGTAGGTTGCTAAAGAAATCCACTTGTGGTAGTAGAGATAAGAATATGTATGATAAATTGTCTAATTGTAAAAGATATTTGTTACTCTTCCCTGGAGAAGATTAACACTGTCCTGCCTGTGTTAGGCATCGCATCCATTGCTTTGACCAATGGAATGTGAGTAGAAGACAGAGATGCCACCTTGGAGCCAAAACTTTAATAAGAGCCATTGCCTGGTTCTGCCCTTTTCTCTCTCCTGCCATAATAACAGCAAATTGTGTTTGTAAGCCATTGAAATTCTGGGTCCCTGTTACTGCAGCATAACTTAGCCTAAACAGACTATAACAAATAAAAAGTTTAAAAGATATTATATCAGCTTGACTGTGATTACCCTTTGGTCTAGAAATGGAGAGCCTTGTTAGCCAGTCCCACCTGAAAGTCAGAGAGAAAGCCTGGGCTAATTAGGAAGAACTCTACATGTTGAGTGTTGGCAATGAGTTGTGTGTGACTAGCTTGCATCAGTTCTGCCTAGACACTGCAAACCTCTTAAAGATTAGTCTCTTTGTTATGATTCCATGATCACTGCTATTGAATAGTCAGACCCTTATTACTTTAAAGAACTCTAAGATTTGATTTTGTGTCTTAGCCAGTCCTTTAACAGTGATCTGACTTAGATCTTGCCCTTCACAGAAGATCTTTGTAGTATCTTGTTTTTATTCATAGTGAGTTCAAATGGATTTACTAAAATACTCCAATCAACCTGGTGCAATCATCAGTATTGTCATAAATCTAAAGTAAAAGTCACTTGAAGGATATATTTAAACCCTTATTTTTCTCACATTTCAATGAAGAATGCAATAGTATAGTGCCTTATCTATCTACTGGGTCTACAATCTCAAATTATGTATACCTGTGGCAGGTACAATTTCCAATCTAGAATAAAAAACAAATGGACTTTGTTTTTCATTTATGTAGAACATCTATTCTTTTACATAGCATAAATCTATTTAATTCAGGATATCACTATCACTATGGTTATATGTCTCAATTATGGGAGTGCGAATGTCATGACAGGTCTTCTGGGAAGTAGCAGTTGAGTCCTTGTCATTCTCCACCTACACTGACACCTGCCAAGATACCCTTATTTCTCCTGATATTACCCCTAATCCTGACAGTAAGACCCTGCACTCTGTCCATCCTCTGTGTCACATTCCTGCTGTCCTTAGGTGGTGGAAAACATTTTGCTCCTTCCTGTACCATGCTCAGAGGCACACTGAAATGCCCTCACTTTCTGTTGAATCCTTTGAGCAATCATTTCTTCTTGGGTTCTTGATATTCAGATGGTCTTTCCTGGGAAGAGGTTGAGGCTACATGTTCTTTCTGCTCTCAAATTCCCCAAAGTTACCTAGGACTTTCAGTGGTCTAGCACTCCCTGCCTTAGACTCTCCTAGGGCATGGAGTAGGCATGAGGGCCCATTCTCAGGAATTCCTCATTCTCTAAACTTTCTTCTCTTGTGATTTCCCCCTTTCTTTCCTCATCCAGATTATGGATTCAGTCTGATGATATGTCACTTTGACTCTTCAACTGATCTTTAAGAACCCATGGTTTATGCCCTAATCTAGCCCTCTTGAGATCCAAAGCCTTGAGCTTGACTGTCTTTCTGCCTGCATATTGCTGTGTCATTCCCTACTTGAATTAGTTTGTATAGAATATAAAACCTGATACCTGAGTAGAGAGAAGGGTTACAGAATAACAGGAATTATCATGTGTTCCAAGGACTAATCATTATTATTAATATATTACAAAATATACTGATATAGTATTGATACATATATACTAATCATTATATCAAGTATTATTATATCATAGATCCATATATATATATATACACACACACTCACACACACATATATATATGTAGTCATAGATTAAATAGAACACAGAAACTTTGGGCTCTTTGCACAGCATCTTTTGATCTAAGGCCAGACGTTTTTGTGTGAAAATTACTATTTCTTTTCACAGGTCTTTCCATATATTCCTGTCTGCAGACAAGGGTGGTGTTTAAGAGTACATTATAAATGTATGCCAACCAGCATGTCATGGAACACATTGTCTGGTTTCATGCCTATTCCATTCAATCATGACTTATTTGGACTCACATCCTCTTCATTTATTATAATTATTACTCTTCGTAAAGAGTGCTTGAATGTACTCCAATTTTACACATTTGATTGCATTATCAGATCTTACAACAGGCCCCATCTTTTCTCTTTCACAAAGAAAACTTTGTTTGTTACTGTAGAAAACAAGCTCTTGAGCTAACACAAATGAAACCAAAATGAACACAGTCCAAAGAAGGATCCAAAAGAACACAACCAAATGAACATGAAGCAGTTGTACCTTGTTTATAAATATATTTATCTTTTAAAATAAACAATTATTCCATTTATTTTTAAGATAATCTCAGCATGAGAAGAATTCTGAGCTGGATTATTGGACGAGCCATTAGCGATGTACACTGAAGCAATAATGGTAAACAGTCATGAAAGGGAGACTAAAATATAACATTTAAATGTCATTTTCCTTTTTTCCAAATAAGAACTGTTGTGTACTTGAAGTACCAATTAAAGTTCTAAGAACTGTTCTACATTTGGCTCTGTCATTAATAAGCAATTCACTTAATTTTTCTCAACTATATTTTCTTCAATAATAGAAAGAGGGATAGTCTCAACATATACAGAACATATCACTATTGTGAGTAGCAATAACATTAGGTGGTATATTAAATAATAGAGTAACATAGCCATTCCCTTTCAACTCTGTCATGCTGATTAAGACACAGATAAAACTGGTGCTAGTTCTGGAATTACTTGTTACTTTGGTGTTAATTCTGCTTTTTTAACAAAGAGACATTGAAAATCAGAGTGTTTGGGTTAGAAAACACCATTGTCTTTATTTTATTGTTTGATTATCTTCTTTGGGACAAGAACTACTGATTTTCTGTTATTGTAGCAGGACAGAGTTGCTTTCTGAAATATAAGAAAAGTATTCTTTTTAAGAAATAATAAGTAAATATTAGGACAGGTATCATGTGCATTAAATTTTTGGTGCCACTGGATAGATGATCTAAAAGGACTTTTCAAAGAGTCTGGTTTTATGTGTTGTCTTAACTGGTTTTGGTCCAGTGAAAGCATGGTAGTGAGCTGGGTTCCCCCTTCAGCTTATGAAGCAGAGTACAAGTGGTAGAATAAGCTTCAGAATATAAACAGTTGATATCTTCTGGAACACCTTACCTGAAGATTTCAGAAGTTGGATATACATGTACAGATATAACAAATGTAAATAGATATATTCAGGAATGGACATCAAATTTGCATGAATTCATGGGATAAAAAACTGGTCTTCAAACACATTCCTGGCTTGTTTTTGAATGGGCAGGATTGAGCAGATGGGATAGTCATCGGAGTAGATATAGAATCTAGGATGTCCCTAAATTCAGGACAATATGCAGAGATTGCCAAGATCATGTGGTGACAAAAACAGTAGGAAGAGTTTGAAATTGCAGAATTTCCACTATGAACACAAAAGTGAGCTAGCCACAGATATACTTTAGAATCTGATGAAAAGAAGCAGAGAGTTTCAATGAGGCTGAGTTCCTATCTACCTCCCTTCCATGGTAATAAACATCCTCTCCATGCAAACAGTAGTGAAAGAATCTACCTGCATATTAAGTACGTAGCAATTAGAGTCAGAGGAATTTGAAGCCTCATCAGCTTTACCTTGGGAGAAAATCTGGAAAGGAGTGGTGGGGAAAGGTTTTGTGTTGAAGGTGCTGGAGGTTGAGTTTGTTCTCCTTGGTCCTTGTCCCACTGCAACAAAGATTTGAAGGGCAGAGACACAGTAGTGAAGCAGAGCAAAAGTTTTATTTGAATACACTCTAAGGGAGGAGCGGGCTAGAGTCAAGGCAGACAAAGGCAAATTGACTTGAATAAAGCAGAGAGGAAGGGGAAACTCATGACAGAAGAAACTTGGAAGCTCAAACCAGAGCTCTCAGTAGCCCCTCTCTACTTATCTGAAGCAGGACAGAGAGAGTGGAGACTTGTGCTTGAAGTCTGGAAAACAGAATGAAATAGAAAAGTGACAAAGATACTACTGGAAGTGCACAGACTTGAAAGAAGTGTTTTAAAAATACACATCCCAAGAAAGGAGAGGGCCAGCACCCTCAGAGAGGAGGCATACTCAAAAGCTGGGACTCTGTGTTCTGAGGATTTTCAAGAATGGGATAAAGGTAAAGATGGAACATAAGCTTGTCGTGATATCCATCTATGGTGAGAGACAACATGTTATCCACAGTCAGTCCTCCAGATAATTCTGTAGGACAGACTTCTTGTTCTTCTCCAAGATAGTGGCCACCCACAAGCACTGGGAAAATATCAGTCCAGACTGCCTTCCCTGCCCTAAGATAGGTCCTTCCTGTTCTTTCTATGGTGTTTGTATCTTGGAACTTTTAGGAAAATTAATCATGATGCTTGTCCCTCTCTCACCTGCATTACCTAGAGCAAGTCTCAAATTTGGTCAGCCCAAATTCAGAACCTGTGGAATGAACTCCCATTGCAAAGGGTGTTAACTCTGGGTCCTTTCTGGCTCTCTGGCTTTATCTGATTAACTCCCTGAGTTCTTGGTGGGCCCTGCCCTCTTTTCTTCCTGTTCACATCTGCCTTTCTGCCTAACTAAGGGAACTACTGAGAATACTGCAGTCTTGAGAGTATTTGAAAAGAATTAAAATGATCCTGTACACTTGAGAGCTTCTGAGGAGCTTTTTCTTCCCCTGAACTACAACTTCCATAAACAAGGAATTATGTTCTTGCACACCTATTGTTTCTCCCCCTTTTATTACCCGTTAGCAATGCTGCAAGGCCAGAAACCTTAGGTTTGTAAAGAACAGACACTCATTCTCTTGGTGATCTGTTTTACAGGACAGGATAGAACAATTGAAACTTCCTGCTCCTCAGATTTTTCCCCCCAACACACTAGAGTTGGGAAGGGAGTCAACATGAAAAGCAGACTACATCTCTGAACTCCAACTCCCCAGTACCCCAGCTCATCCTGATAGAAGAGTTGGAGAAACATGGAAAAAGGATCCGGGCTTGGCAGTCCTAAAGTCGTAAAGTCATCTGTCACAGCTAAGGGATCTCGGGAAAAGTGTTCTTGCTTCATAAGCCCCCATTTCCTTCTCAGTCTCGTCCACAAAGGATTTCAGGTGGTAATCTTGGCCTGATGAATAGGAAGTGCCTGGAAGAGTCTTTTCTCTCCAGCCCTCTCTTGCTGGCTTCAACAGTAGTGGTAGACAAAATCAGGAGGTTTAAAACTTCTTTCAAAAGATACACATATTTCTATACAGACCAAGTCTTGGAGAATACACTGTCGGTAAATACTCAATGAAAGATTGGATACCATTGCCAATTCTGTTGCCCTTAGAAAAACAAGACAAAGTAGGTGTCTCTGAGGAAAGAGGCCTGGGGGTGGTATCACTCAGTTACACCCCATGCCTGACAAAGTGCCTTCACTTTTCAACCCCGACACAATATTCTGGGATGCTTTGTAGAGTTTGCCCCATAGAGGGGCAGTTGGAGAATTGCCTACTTTAGCATCAACACCAGGGCAATATGGGTGGCTTCCTGACAAGTTAACACTGAGTTCCTGCAAATGGATCTTTCAGCATCTCCCCCACAGAGCAGTAGGAGATAAGAAGGAAATGATGTCTGTGGAAAAAAATAACTTTTGATGCAAGCAGCTCTGGCAGCCATCAGCATCATCATAAGTAGTTTTTAATCCACCGTATTTTGCCAGAGGATGACCCTCTCTGTTAGGAGTGGTAATCACTGAGCTTCCTTCTTGCTGTGACTTCAGAGGAAGACTGTCCCCAGGCCCTGACCTGGCTTTGCTTAGTGAGAGACACCTGGGAGCTGCTATTTTAGCTTTAATCTGGTACATAACACTTTTAAATATATTTTTTATATAGAAGTCTTATATATTAATGACTTCCTGAAGCTCCCCAAACTGAAAGACATCATAAATATGTATCGCTGCAGAGGTGTGATAACCTAATAATCTGGCCAGTTATTGCAGGAGGTGATAACACTACACACTCAATAGATCTGTAAGAAACATTTAGGATGAACTGTTGGTGTGACAGAGTAGACACTCATTTTTAATAAATTAAAGGGTTTTTTTTTCCAGCCAAGGCAATGTTTCCACTTACCTGTTCTGATCACTTCCTTTCCTAATAGATGAAGGTGTTGGATGCAATGATTAGAAACTAGGCAGACTCAAAATAAGGGGGAAATACATACACATTGTGTAAGCTTACTGGATTTCTCACAGAATCCAAGGACCAGCATCTGGTTTCTTAGGAACACTAGAGATGAGGTCTGCGTCTGCTGCATCTGTCCCCAAAGCAGAATCACCCACGTCTTCATGGTGTGCACCACGCCCTTTCCTCCTCCCTGCTTTTGCACAAGCTTGTCCCTGGGTTGGCAAGCCCTGTCACAAGTTTCTTCAGATCTGTCCCAGCCCCTTTTCCAGAATCACCTAGTTTTCAACCCAGTTGCTCTCAATCCCTCATTATTACCTTCAGAGCATTTAAACTAATGGGAAACTATCTTACTTACTTGTGTATTGCCTACCTCCCAAATTTGAGTCTAAGCTTCATGAGGAGCTTAATTACCTCTATATTCCCATTATCTGGATGTTGCTGGCCCCACAGTACTCTTCTAGTATTTTCTAAATTAAACAGGATGTGCATAGCACACTGGCCCTCTCTTTGAGTTGCTTGATCTTATTCCCTTCACCAGTCCAACACCAGCTCAAGTTGCTAAATAATTGTACCATTCATGGGGGATCAGTGTGGGGTCCAGAATCATGTCAAATAAGTGCTCCAGTTACCTATTCACTCCAACATTTATGAAAGAAATCTCAAACTGAAAGCTTGGGATTAATATTTACAGTCGATGCTTATTACATGTAGATACCATACTTGTAAGTTTGCCTACTCACTGAAATGTATTTGTAACCAAAAATCAATACTTAGTTGTTGTTTTCATGGCCATTTGTGGACATGGGCATAATGGCTAAAAATTTGAGTCACTCAACATGCATGTTCCCAGCTGAGTTTAAACTAGGTGAACTGTCCCTTATTGTGTTAGTTCTTAAGATATAAACAAATGTCCTTCTTGTGTCTACTTACTGCCATTTTTTTTTAGTGACTCTGCTGTTTAAAATACTCACATAGTGTTGAACTGCTGTCTAGCATTCCTAAGCACAAGAAGGCTATGATGTGTCTTATGTAAAAAATTAGTGTTAGATAAGGTTCATCAGGCATGAGTTTAGTGCTGTTCTTGAGTTCACTGTTAATGAATCAACAATATATAAAATAAGGTGTCTTTAAACATAGAACAAGGTTATGTATTGATCAGTTGACAAAAATGCTATGACCAAAGGCTTGCAGGAACCTAACCTGTATTTCCCTTGGGAGCAATTGCTCAGTATTTGCTATGTCAATGTTCATGCTGACTTTAGGGAACATAACTATCATGAATAATGAAAATCGACTGTGTGTATTAATCTAGTGAGACTTCCTCCAAGGGATTTTCATATCCTTTTATTGACTGTATCAAGTAAAGTAAACCTTCCAGATACTTGCTTAAAGCTTATCTTTGTTTTTTTCAAAACAAGCTATTCAAAACACAAATCTTTGATGAAGAACATGCACCCTTTTGATAAATCATTTGTTTTTCTTTACCACTTATCTGAATTCATCTCAGATCACCAGTATCAGGTTTGTGAGAACTACATATACATCAGTGAGTTCTCGAGCCTGAATGTCTGTGTTGTCCTGCTGATGGGAGGAGGAGCTTGTATTTCTCATAGTGCACTGTTGACAGGCCCAGGAAAGGGCTCACTGAGCTGTGACAGCTCACATTTGGTACACAGCCACTCAACCTTTGTGGTAGTGGAGCTGCAGGAAGACATGTTACATTTTTTCTAGTGTGTCTGATCAGTCACTGTATTACCTTTCACTTGTCTCAGGCCTGTAATTGATTAAAAAGTAATAATGGAAAAGGGAGGGTAGGGAATAGATGAGATGTATAGTGAAGATTAAATACAATGGAAATATTATAAATTGACTGACTACTCTAGAAAAAGTGGAAAGGACAGAAAATCATAGCCTTTAAGGCTGGTAGAAGCTCATCAGAAAAGGGCAGTTTGGTTGGTGGCGTCACATTTCAGGCTCAGTGAGGATTATGCAGGGGACAGCTGCAGAGAGGGGTGGACTTGTCATGCCTGCACATTCAGGATTTACACGTTGTCTCCTTTGTGGACCAGAGCTGGCTTGCTCATCATGCTTGCTTCTCCCAGGCCTGAGTGATCAATCCATGTTGCCTTGTCATCATCAAGCTGGCCTTATTCAGCAAACATTTACTTGTTGTGGCCGTGAGAGCCAGGCAAGGTCAAACTGTGGGGGTGCTGCACAGTGTAAAGTTTAGGTGTTTGGGCTGTGGTGCAAGAGTGCCTAGGTTTGAAGCTCTGCCACTTATTAACTATGTTATCTTAGGCCTTTTGGTTAACCTGTCAGGGCCTCAATTCCACAACTGTAAAACATAGATAACACTCGTATACCCACCTCATACGGCTGTTGTGAGGATTAAATGAGATAATCCGCATATCGGTGCTCAGCACAGTGCCTGGCATAGGGTGAGTACTTGTCTCAATCACAGACTAAGAACCAGCAGCGTGGCCACTGTGCCAAGGTGTCCTTAGCAAAGAAAGAGTGGCACGAAATGAGGCGGGTGGGACAAATCCTCAGGGCCTCCTGGGTAGCCAAGGTAAGGATTTTAAAACTAATTCTTAAGTGCATTCAGATGAATTTAAGTAGGGCACTGACAACATTGTTTAGAAGAAAACAATGTTTGTTCTAAATATACTTTCCGCAATATACCATCTATTTTGAACTAGAAAAATTTGCAGCATAGACTCAGTACTTTCGTTCCCTTCGGTTCTGACTGGCCTCTGAGCTATCCCACGGCGCTCCTAGATCCTGAACTAAAATTCTGCTGGGACCCACCAACCTTGTGAGGTGTTAGTGATGATAGTACTGGCAGTAGAAGTATTTGTAACAACTGGTATCTCTGATGTGATTACCCCTGTCTGGCTCTAGTGTTCTTTTATACAAACTTCAAACTACCTTCCAGGGTCGTATTATTCCCCTTTTACGGATGAGGAACTGAGGTTTGAAGTCTCACAGCTGAGGTTCAAAGGCAGGTTTCCTGCTCCAGGGCTCATTGCTTCCCACCCGTTTCCAGACGGAACTTGAATGTGGTAGAGAGAGGGCCCTGCAGTCAGACAAGCTGTCTTAGCTCTGCCTCGCACCTCTGTGCCTCAGTTTTCCTGTTTGGAAATGGGAATAATACCATCTGTTTCACAGAGTGGCTGTAAGGAATTGCTGCAGCATTAATGCCAAGCGGCCAGCACAGTGGGGGACAAAGAGGAACAGGCACTCCGCACGTTGCCCTCTCCCTTTCTCTCACTGTTGCCAGCGTGGTCTCTGCATCTGTGCACTGACGCAGTAGAACGTTTCACGCTGTTTCCCTGAAAGGCTGCTCGTCACCGTTAAGCAGCTCCCGTGTGCTCTCGGAGACAGCATGTCACCCATGAGGAGAGCGCCACCATCCCTCCACAAAGGGCCGCTCCTGCGGCTGCCCCCTCCGCCCTCGCAAGCAGGAAGCTCTGGGTGCACATGCAGGTCGCTCACCCCCATTCCTCCTAAACTAGCATTCTCCAAATTATACTTTTTAATTAAACCTCCCAAGGTTTAATTAGGAAATGACATGAGTCGTCTTTGTTTCTTAAAATGTATTTGTGGTTTGGCTAGTTATGTGGTGAGATTTAATATCATTTCTCCTCGTGTGTGAAATTAATACATTGAATATTTAAAAAAGGAAAACATCTAAAGGATTTTACCTGGGCATCAGGTTGAGAGCAAATGTTTAGTTCAAAGACGTTCCATTTAAAGCAAGACTAGGGAAAGCTGTCTGGTGTTCAGTGGGCCACACTGTAGGGGATGCCTCAAAGACCCACACTCCGTGTCATGACCAGTGAATCTCATCATGAGGCCTTTAATGGTGCCTCATTGCTTGGAGGTGCAATCTCGGTTCCTTATCAAGGTTCTTTATCCAGTTCTACCCCTCACCCAGCCTCAGGCAACTGTTCCGCCAAGCTGGGAGGCTCCTTTATGCCCCAGTGGCACTGCAGCTGACATACCCACCCTGCAGTGCCTCGTCCCATCTCTTCTGGCTATATTCTCCTGAATCTGTATTAACCATTAACCCTGTCTTCATTTTTCTGTATTCTGATGCTTTGACATAAGGGGCCTTGCTGGGAGGGACTGCCCCACCCAGGGTTAGCTCAGTCCCAGGGGCAGCACACAGCTCACCCACTTGCAAGTGCACCTTTCCTTTGCAAATCAACCAGTACAGAGTCCATACCCCACCACCACCTCCTTTGTGAGGCCCTCACATTCTAGAATACTGTTCCCCTATGCTGACTGTCCCAGGGCCAGGTAACAGACAACTAGAGACAGCCCCTACATCGCAGAGCCTGCTGAAATTATTCAAACTAGCCACGCCCACCTTGTCTGGCCCAAATTTTCCCCTCACTCCCTCTGCATGGCATGTCATGCCTCATATTTCAAAAGACCTGTGAGTATAACTAAGTCTTCCTTCATGACAGTCATTTCTGTGTCTCACCATACCTGATTTAAAATCTGATTAAAACAAGTCTAGGGCACAATGAAACAGCATCTCTCAAGGGCAGCTCCAGAGACACTTTCTCTCAGCACCTTCACCTTTCCTCCTGCAAAGATGGATGCTACCTGTATGAGCCTCCCGGTAATACAAACGTGTCTGTATTGTGTTCCTCCCTGAACCCCCAACATTTAGCACAGGGCCCAGTGTATTTGTGTATATAGTAGACATGAGAAATAAGTGGCTGAATCACAAATAACACCACCTTTCCATCTGAGTCCATTAGTAGCAAATGAGTCAGAAAATGGTAATGTGAATGTTTCCCTAATTCTCCCATATCTGAAGGGGCCCTGTAGCTTGGTGGCTATGAGCATAGGATTGGAGCCCAGGGTCTCTGCCATCCTAGCTTGGATGCTCTGGCCAAGGTTTTTCACCCCAGTGTGCTTCCAGTTTCCTCATCTGTAAAATAGGAATAATAATATCTATCTCCAAGTACTCTCTTGACAAACTCTCTCTGCCTGTTATGTTCTTTTCTTCCCTTCTTGCTCTTAACATCACAGCTCAGGGGCCACCCCTTTGGGGAAGCTCTCCCTGACCCCATGGCCCCTCCTTAGTAGTATTTGCTGTTGTACCTTTTGGTTGACACACATAGCTGTGACTGTGGAATGACATATATCTTTCCCATAGACTGTGGATGAGTTGGGTTCTCCAGAGAAACAGAACCAATAGCACGTATATGCTTATGTAGAGAGAGATTTGCTCTTAGGAATTGGTTCATGCTGTCATGGAAGCTTGGCAAGTTTACACTCTGCAGGGAAGGTGGGCAGGCAGGAGACCCAGGAAAGGGTTGCAATTCGAGTCCAAAGGCAATCTGTGGGGAGTCCTTCTTTTTCTATTAAGGCTTCTGACTGATGAGGCCTACTCATGTTATAGAGGATAATCTATTTTACTTAAAGTCAACTGATATGTTAACCTTATCTAAAAAATAACCTTTATAGAACCATCTAGTGTTTGACCAAATATCTGGGTACTGTGGCCTAACCCTGTTGATACATAAAATTAACCAGCACAGTCTTTAACCTGTATGAGAGCAGGATTCAGTGTAATATTGCTGCCTAGCGAATGTAGACACATCACACGCCCTTAATAACTGAGTGGACATAGCGCACTGCACAGAGGGTTCCTATAGGCACAGGTGTTCTTTTGGTAGTCTTAAGATACAAAGACATGGTGAGGACCCAGAATTTTAAACAGGTTCTCAGAACACCCACCGTCACGCGAACACCCACCATCACGCTATCCCCATCAGGTCTCAAAGGAAGAGATGGACAGACACGCAAACAATGAGGAGACCTGAAGCCCAGAGCACAGGGGCAGCCAAAGGAAGGCTTTGTCTCTAGCTCTAAGTTTTGTCCCCAAATTAAGCTTTAATAACCAGATCACAGTTGGGTCACCTCTGAACTAAAAGTTTCCCTTTGATGCCTTTTTCTCCAGTGTCCTGCCAGAGAGACGCACTCTCCCAGGTAGGAGGCGCTTGTGTGTCACTAGACATCACTAAGCCTTAACTGGACAAGCATCATGTGGCAAGTAGAAGCTACAGACCATAAAACTAATAAACAAATGTCAGGTAAATACTAGGCAGGAAAAACCCAGCAGGATAAGCAGATGGTAAGCTTCTCCTATTGAGCCTGGTGGTGAGGGGTGATCGTCTGCTCACATTTGGTGCAGGTGCCTGAGGGCAGTAGGCTAGCAAGTCATGGGGGTGGGGGGCGTGTGTATAGCGGTAGGGGAGGGTGCGTGATTTCCAAGCACAGGAAGGCATCAGCACCATAGCCTGAGGGGGAACATGCTTTGTATTTTCAGTGAACAGCAAGGTAACTATGGAGCCAGAAGTGAGAGAAGGGAAGAATATTCAGAGAGGAGGGTGGGTACAGCAAGGGCTCCGAGCTGGAGGGAGCTTTGGCCCTGGCTGATGTGGCTACTAGATAGCAAAACACCAAAGGGTGTCCAGCAGAGAGCTGTTTTCTCCCTAAGACCTGTACCCTGACCCAAAAGTACATTCTCCTAAAGAAAGGCTTATTTTCTAATTTACTCCAGGGTACCTTTTGCTCATAAAGCCTATAGTCCAAGGATTGTTTTGGCCCAAACATGCCATCTGTAAAAATTATTGGCTTCTATGAGGAGGAAAGCAAAGAGCCCCAGGAAGATAAAATGACGGCATGGGCCCAAGTGGTACCCTAGGCATTTTGAGAAGTGCTTAGATTTTGAGTAGATTTTGAGAGCAGAGAGAGCAGCATTTCCTGACATACAAGTGTGTCCGTGATAACCCCAATGATTTTGGCCTAAGGAACTGGGAAAGGTACAGTTACTTGCAGTCAACAAAGGTGAGTAAGGATGCAAGAGGGGAGAGGCAGAGAGGCTGGAGGAGCAGTTTGGGTTGAATGTGGGAGTCATCCAGGTAGAGGTGGTAACCAAGCCAGGACACTGGTTACAATTACCTGGGTAGCAAGGCTTGCCCAAGGCCAGGGACAGGAGAGATTGACTAATGAGACTGACACAGGACCAGCCTCCATGACGGAAAATGGAGAGAGCAAAAATAACATTTAAAGGAGTTTTGATGTCAGAGGGAGAGAAAATAGGCAATAGCCAGAGGGGTATCTGAGATCAACAGAAATAAGGCAGCAAATCTGTATGCAGATGAAATTGGTGGGACCTAAGAGGAGAGAGAAGACCTAGAGTATAGGTGAGGGGTTAACCTCGTGAGCTCGGAGAATCCACCTGCAGGAAGAGGAGGGCAGACCAGGTATGGCACACATGAGTTTCACTGGGAGATACAGGTCAGGTGGACCTTTTCTTTTGATTGTCTTGTTTGGAGTGAAATAGGAAACAAGGTCATTAACAAAGAAAAAGAAAATTCTCACTTTCTCTCTTGGTTCCAGTATCTCCATCCTGGATTCCTGAGAAGGAATTCCATCCTTTACTCACATCTGTCAAAGAAACATAACGAGGAACCAGTCACCCCATCTTCTCCTCTCTGCACACCCACGCGAGGCAGCTATTCCACATTCCTGTTTCCAAACCCACTCCAGTCCACAGGGCAGTCAGTTCCCCTTCTGTACCCCTCTTTGTCTGGTTTTTATTATCATTCTTCTCAACTGTGTTTCCCAGTTCTAGAAGGGAAAAAAAAACAGAAGCAAAGGCAGGCTTCGTGTGGGGAGGAAACTAAGAAGGCTCTGAGCAGGCAAGGCCAGGTTTATCTGGGGGCAGACGTGGAGGAAGGAAAGCTGTGAACACTCAAGCATTCATAATTTTTGTCTTGTCACAAATATAATCAAAACACTGATGAAAGCGTTGTCATAAAATCTATACGGCCTCTATGCTGGGCTTCAGCTTTTCTGTTTCCTGGGCTACAGCCTCAGAACTCACCACAATAAATTCTTCTATACTTGTTCAGCTCCCCTTATCATACTGTGTTTTACTACCTCTTCTCAAGCTTAAAACTCAACATGTACTTTATACCAATATAGACTCTCAGAGAAGGAAGCTTGGAGGTTATCTCATCCAGTGTTTCATCCAGTTCTGGAATTATAACTTACCTGACAACTAGCCATTTGGACTTTAATAAACAACCTCAGCTGTAGGCCTCACCACATCATGAGGCAGTCCATTCCATTTATGGAACGTTTTATGTTACAACAAACTAAATCTCTCCCTTCTAACCCTTGATTCTCTGACCAACCTCCAAGCTGTACCAAACAAACACATCCTGTCCCCTTTTTTTCCAGGAAGCAGCCTCTTTCTTTCCTCCACTGAATGTCCAGTCCAGCCTCTGAATCACACATGGGTCCACATTCAGAGAAAAACTTTTTGCATAGTGTTTTCTGATAGTAAATTAAACTTTATAGACAAATACAGTATACCTACTTGAAGTGGAGTTCCAAAGAGCCCTTTGCTTAGAGAGGCTTTAAAATTCCTTTACTGCCAGCACTTTCAATTCTAACAGAAAGGGTAGAGATGGAAGAAATTGAATGATGTATCTCCAGAACTCCTACCAGGAAAGAAAGAAGGCACACAGTGATTATCTGGAACTGAGAGACAAGACGAGGGAGCGAATCATTCACACTCATCCGACTGAAGTGGACTCTCAGTCCTGCTCCTCAACATCCTTCCTCCATCTCGTATTTACTCAGTGCCTAGAGATTCCAATCACTGAGCTAGGCGTCAGGGTTTCAACAGAGAGCATTCCTTCACTTAGTGAACAAATATTTATTGTGGACCTACAGATTGCTAGTGCCATCCTATCACTGGGACAGAGGTGAACAAAATAATCAGGGAAAAAACCCCTCCTTTTTTGCACCTAATATTCTAGTGAGGGGAAAAAGCAATCAAATAATCCCACAAATATATGTAAAATTTTAACAGAAACCCTAGAAGGGAAGATTCAAAATTCTACAAGAGCATGTAAATTAGGGACACATCTGTCAAGGAAGCAATGCTGAGGTGGGCTCTAAAGAATGTGCAGAAGGTGCCCAGCAGGGGAGCAGTCTTGTGGGGAGCAAGGTGTATGGAAGACCAAGGTCAGTGATGAAATTGAGAGGTAGGAAGAATCCAGATAATGTAGGGATTTATGGGCCATGTTAAGAATTTCCACCTTTAGCCTGTAAGTGGTGAGGATGAACTGAAGTGTTCTAAGCAAAGTGTATGTGTATATAACATGATTTAGCTTCACTCTTGCTGCAATGTAGAGAACGGATTGGAGGGAAGTACAGTGAACTAAGATGATAGATTTAATGAGATCTAGGAGATAAAACCAATTGGTATCAAATAGTGATTTGAATTTTGGAGGCAAGGGAGAGCAAGACAAGTGCAGTAATTAATCCCTGGCGTGGCCAGGCACTGGGCATTGCTCCAGAGCTGACTGTGATGCTCACCTAGGATTCCTGACCACTATTCTGTTATTTTTGGATATGGGGAGCAAAGTAGAGCTATAGTACAGGAAAATACCATAATTGGATGTTAATTCAGGTGATGTGACTTCCCAAAAGTACTTTTTTTCATATATATAAGTTAATAGTGCTGAAGTTTTAGAGTGATATTATTAGAGGGTATAAGTGTTTGCAGAAAGCCCCCACTTGGGGCTTTCTACAGACTTGCAGGACTGAACAGACAGAATTACATAGTGAGTCCAAGTCTGTCCTCTGGGAAGGTCTAGAGAGACTTGAGAAATCTCTCTCCTCAAACATTCTCCAGCTGGAGGTCTTCCCAGGGAGCTCTGCTGAGAATGAATCCTGATCACAGTAAAATTAACTTGCCTAAGATTTATATACTAGGGTGTTCTGCAGGACGTCTAGGCAATGACTAAGAGTGGCAGTGTCATAGTGAGAAATAGATGGGGGCCACATGAATTTGGATGTCTAAGATGAAACACAATAATATCAATAGACAATATGAGTCTGGAATTCTAAGGAACTGTCTAGAATGGTAACTCCAAGCATGACTTAGACTATATTATTGGGGGATCAAGCTTGATCAAGGAGCACAGTATATTGGAAGCATTGTCTTACAGAATCATGTATCCAAGGAAGGCTGGGCTCGAGTCCCTACTCTGAGCTTCTATGATTCATTAATAGATGGGCATCAGATTAAAGCTGTCTTAGCATAGAATCAATTGGTTATAAATAAGTATACTTTATTCAGGTTATGAAAATGCATTGGATAAAAACAGTAGAATCAGACATAATCGAAAAGCAGTTGAGCCTTTTGAGTGTCCTGCTTCTATCATGGGTAAAACAAACTGGCCACCCCAGTCCTACAAAGTCCTACAATCAACTACAATAGAAAAGAGAGTCCTATTGACCCACCTTGGGAAAGCATCCCACCCATAGTCGAAACGTGTCAGTACAGGGGGCCCTCACATAGCCCACTGCAGAGGTTGTGGGGGCAGAATTTCTGAGGAAGGCAGGCCTGACCAACTGACTAGCACATCTACAACACAATATAATTAATGAGCTTCCAATCTTTGGGGGAAAAAAAGCTTTCTGCTTTACAATCAACTCTTACATTATCTTGGTGCTTGTTAATCTTATGCTTTCAAATTCGAGCCATCTCCCAAGAATCTTACACTTCTCACATGTATTTTTGTCACTGTTTGGTCTTGTTTTGTGTCTGAGTATTATCCTTCTGTAATCCATCCTGAAGATAGCGAGGCTTAAACATCCTCAAAATCCCTGCTGTGTTTTAGGCATGCTTGCTTCCTCACTCCTTTTTCAGAGACCTTGCCTGTCACAGGTGAACTCCCTGCCACAGCTGCCCGCCGATAGGCTCACCTGGGTGGGAAGGCCTGAGGCCGGCCCCTCGGCTCTACCCCACTCCTCAGCCCGTGTGGTCATTCTTGGTAAGGAGGGACACCGACACCTAAGTCTGGATGCCGTCTCTCTCTACTTAGCCCCCAGCTTGCCCAGCTGCTCCCTGTTTCTCCCTGTTTAATGCTCTCCAGAGACAGAATCCGCAATCCTTACCTTGGTCCTTGAGGTGCCGGTGGCCTTTTCTCACCTCTTCAGCCTCTCTCCTCTACCTATCCCCACCTCATTCTCCAGGCCTAACAGACTTCCTAGGCTCGCTCTGCCTAGAGCCATCCCCTTCCCTTATCCCGTTCCTTTCTCCTTGGAGGCTTTTCTAAGCTCTCCGTTCCCCAAATGTGAGTTAGTCCTCACCCTCATCTCATCTGCTCCACCTTGTTCTACTTCTAATAAACTTTTTTTGCTGTATTTTGGCTGTCACTTTACAGGTGTGTCTTCTCCAGGGGAGGTGGTACAGTGAGCACCAATTCTAGAATCAGAGTGCTTGGATTCCAATCCAAGTTTACCTGTGTGAATGTGGGCAATTCATCTAACCTTTCTATGCCTCAGTTTCCCCATAAGCAAAACAGAGGCAGTCATACAGTCTCTCTAACAGCTCCTTATTAAATTTTCAGCACTTAAAAACAATACCTAGTAGATAGCCAGGCCTCAGTAAATACCTGCAGAAGAGATAGAAAGTGTTCAATAATTGATTAGCTCAGGTAAAGATGAATGTGATATAATATAGATAGACCAATACTATTTTGGTCAATTCTTTAAGACTTAAGAACAGTCAAGTTCTTAGAGCAATTTAAAATGTTGACAAAAGAATGTCAGAATATTGTTATTTCCTAGAACTAAACTCTTCAGCACACCAAACAGAATACAAACTGTGAAGTTGGATTTAGGTTTGAATCCTATCTCTGCTGCCTACCTGTGTGTTCAATAATATAAATCCCTTTTTACTCAATGTCTCAGTTTCTTCATATATAAAATGAGAATAATACTACTACTACTAAGATTATATGTGTAAATTACTTACCACAGTGGCAAACATGGAAGGTAATCAATGCATTTCCCTTTATAAATCACCTTCCATCTTTTACAGAAGCTTCTATAAATGTAAAATGCACAAGGTAGTTTAAGGCGATAAGAACAGGTAAAAGTTTTCTCTTTCTTGTAAATATTAAATTGCTTGACTCATCAACAATAAAATAGCTAACATCTCTGAACTATAAAAATGTGCTACACACTAAGTGTTTTACATTCAACCTTATTTAATCCTTCCCAAAAGCCTTGGGGAAGAGAGTGGTCTTAACACCAAAGTTGATAGATTTTCCTTTGCTCAGAAACTGAGCTTCTCACAGCAGTGGTACTTCCTTCCTGTCTGCCCTCACAATTCTTTACTACAATAGTAGACTCTTCAGGCAAAATTATTACAAGAGGTGGAGCCTCTTCGCAGGCTTAGCACCAATGGAGGCCAAGTCTTTATCAGCAGCCCCCAGATAGGGCTCTTTGAAATAGTGGTTGTCATTTTCCTGTGGTAGTTATTCATTGGTTAGCCAATAACAGCCCACCAGTTGCTTAAGAGCATTTTATTTTTTCATCTGTGCACCACAGCTACATGACTTCTTACCTGGTTACCTGGACTCAACTACATTAGTAAACATGCTCCAAACTCCACTGGCTTGCAGAAACACCCCTTTTGTAACAATTTGCAACATGACTGTTAGAAATTGCTGGATGATTAATGTCATATGAGCCAGAGAACTACTGCAATGAGGTTCAGGATTTATCAATAAATGTGATAATAACCCTCTTTGTTTATATCAGTAATTAATGTAGTTCAGGAGGGAGCCCTTGAAACCTTGCATAAGCAAGATTTATTCCCACTGAAATAGATTACAGCCATATGTCACCATTCACAAGGTAATTGGAACATTTCATTAGAAAGTAATTGAAAGAAAAGATTTCTTTTAATGCCTTGTAATCTTGATTAAACACCATTGTTAGCAGAGATAGCTGCACCGTGTAAAGAATTTGCTTTACATCAAAATATGGTATATACTATATGTCATTCTTGGATTTTTCTGAAAAGCTTTTACTTAGTTTTTTACTCAGTAAAGAACAGCACATTATTATACTATGATCTTTCCTTTGAGAACAAGACCTTCTCCATATGGCTGCATACCTTTACTGTTCCCATGATTTGCTTTGCAACAAGACCCTGGTTTACTCTACACCTTTCAAATGGAAATCTCCCACATGTATGAACAGAAATGTTTCTAACAGTGGGTGGGTGCAAAGGCCTAAGACACAGTGAGACTGGGCTATGAGGTCTGTCGTTTTGTCCAAATGGAGATGATGATAGGACATATCTCTTAGGGTTGTACCAAGTATTAAATGGGATGGTACACACAAAGGCTTTAAGCCAATTTTTGGAATACAGGAAGCACTCAATGGGTATTAGAAATAGTGCTATGAATATGATCATCTCTATCAGTGTCTTCCTCTTCTGAGCTTTTAAGAGTACTGTTTCCTCTGTTTCAATTTATTAGGGCATAAAATAAACAAACACATGAAGAATAGAGAAATGTACAATATCCTCCACCCCAGTGATGGGCACTACAAAAACAGCACTTAAATCTCCATTCCCACCCTGAAGGCCCTGAACTAAAAAGAGATTAATAGTCATCTCCAAAAGTCTGCAACTTTTTGAACTACCTTATAAATTAAAACCATTCCATTTTGTTCTTTAACAAACTGAGCTGAAGAGCAAAAAATCCCAAGAGGCAATTTGCAGATTGAAATGAAATCATGCTTCTAACAAGGAACCAACTCAAATATCAAAACAAATTTCAAAAGAGAACTGAGTTAAATTATTTTCATTCTATGTTTCCAACAATCAAGCCCAGTTTGAGAGCTCCTCCTACCATCACAAATGTGTCATGATAGAATAGTCCAGACCTGTGCTAAGCACTATATAAACATACTTTTTTGATAACAGCTGTTTAAGATAACCATCAAAATCATCACCTTTACTTTATGGATGAGTAAATTGAGGCTCAGAGAAGGTGAGCACTTATACAAGATCACACAGCTACTGAATGGAATGAATCTATTTACTTACTGTGCTTTATCCAGTGCCGTGCTTATCAGGATACAAAAAGCCATAGAACAAACCTATCATGTCTTCCTGGAGAATGTTTTCCATAAAGATTTTAAGGTAGAAGTCTAACCAAGAAAAACCACTATTTTTCCATTTGCTGTAGAACACTAACTCGTATGTAACTTTTTAAGCTGAATACAGGAGATTTCAAAGAAACACTGCCTTTTCGTGAGTACAACTATCACCTGTGCCCCACATGAATGTAACAATCATAGTTGATAATTCAGTGGAAAGTTTGGGGAAGGCTTTTGGCTATTTTGAAGCCAGACAATCCTGAACCCCATCTCGGTGAGTCAGTAACTAGGTGGCCTTGGGCAAATCACTCGACCTTACTGAACCTCTTCTGTTCAATAGGGATTCAACCATGTACTAAGCAGGCTGCCCTGAGGCTTCTCTGGAACAATGTGAAAGTCCAGAAACATTGCAGGTGCCCAGTTCATAGTGGTCATTATTAAACATTCACAAATCCCTCTCCTAACATGCCCTCCAGCTTGGTCATAGCCACCAGCTAACCCTACTGAGCCCGAGACAGAACCATTGCTTTCAAATGCTGTTTCAGGCCTCCAGTGTCATCACTTCACCAAGAGAGCATCCTGAAATGGGTTGTGAAAACTTGCAAAGTAGGTAGGCTAGATATTACTTATCTAATATAATATCTAAAAATAGAAAATTTCAATTAATATCAAATAGAAACCATTTACTATCATTTTAAATGGATACATTCATATTATCCAAAATGACTTTCAACACCATTAAGGTACTCCCTAATTTTTATTTGATTGTAATTTACTTTTCCTCTAGAACACTAATACCTAATTGTGTTACTCTCCATTTATTGAGAATGAGCAAATGTTAAACAGCTCTCAGGTAGTATTTAAAAGTATGGGTTCTGGCAATACAGTTGTTGAAACATCCACTTGGTGACTTCCTCCTAGAATTGTTTTAAATAGCACAATGCCTAGTCCATAGTAAGTGTGCAGTAAGTTTTAGGTGTAATTGGTATTAAATAACTTTTACAACACTAGAGTTAAGTATAATTATTCATATATGAGACATTAATTTCTACTTTTCCACCTGAGAGCTGGAGAATGATCCCCTAGACAGGGATTCCTGCACAACATACCAGCAAACTGATGCAGGGTCCGTGCTGGAATGTCTGCTGAGCACCAGCATCGAGGGTGAAGATCACCATGGCCACTTACCTCACTGAAGATCTCCTGCAGTATAATCATAAGGCTGGTGATACATTCATCACTACCAATCTTTCAAATTCTGTATGCTGATGAGAAACCATGTGCTTTTTAGGGCTGGGAGAAGCATTCTTTTAATTGCTCCTCTAACTTTCTCATTGTACAGCAGAGAATAGGTCCCTGTGGCAAGTCAGTGGCAATCCTTGTAACAGAATCCTATGGTAACTCCTAGTCCAGTGCTCCTTCTGCTGTAACGCACTGCCCCCAGGGGCTGAGATGACTTTAATTCTGATCAAAGCTAGAAATTTCATTGAAAGGAGAAAACTAAATAACATTTGTTAATTTCTTAATTTTCATTCTTAGTTAAAATAATTGCCAGCCTAACTTTCTGCTAGACTTGGAGTCAGGTTAGTTGTACGGGTCGTTAAATGTTTTGAGAGCATTAGATTTTATTGGGACGACTTGAACGTTATTGCCCTCATTAATGAGAGCTGGGAGTGTGGAAATGTACATCATTTCTTTGCTATTCAAGTCAATTATTTCATTTCTACCTCACTTGAGGAAGAATCTCTCAGTGTGAAAAATGTAATGATTCCGAGATGGTGGGAAACAGGAAGGACTACAGAGTTCCTCTGGAAACTTGCAATTATGATGTCTGCAATTCATATGCAGTCACCTTGGAAACCCCAGGATCTGAGAAATATGATTTGCTGCAAAATCCAAGCTTCTAACCACTGACAGTTAGACTACTAAGGCTCAATATTTGTGATAAGTTTTTACCTCTGACAAAATTGATAAATTCTACAAAGAACCTGTCAAGATTTTCCCTTTTCTAACAGTCAGAAACATAACACTGAAGAAGAGTGGACTTTTTTGGCCACTTGCCTTTGAACATTTTGGATTAAAATTACTCTAGGCCTTTAAGCTTCTTCCAAAGTCTGTCCTGTGGCCACTATGTAAATAAGGATGCCTATTGTGGATAGTGAAATGTTAAAAAAGACAGAGGGGCTAGAGATGGGGGTAAAAAAAATGAAATCATCCATTCTAACCAGTTTAGAAGAGGGAATGAATAGGTGTGATGGAATTTTTATCTGGATGACTACAGTCATAAAAGCTATGGCTTATGACCACTTCCTAAGTACCATGTATTTGACTAAGGCATCACCTATATTTTCACGATCCAGCCTTGTAACAGTCCTGTGAGGGATATATTGTTATCCCTATTGAACATGAGAAACAGCTGAGCCTTGAAAAGGCTTTGCCATTTTTCTAAGGTCAAATATCCAGCAGATGGAGGTACTTGCACACAAAACCCCAGCCAGAAGTTCAAGCTTTACGCCACTGTCCTATGTTCCCTCCCAAGAAATTTAGAGTAAAATATTTAAAAGGGGAAAACTATGACCCTTGTAGACAATCTAAAAGGTGGCATACTACATGGCACAAAATATAGCCCAGCAGCACAAATATAGAATGAAGTAGTTACTGGCAAAATGAGATAATATTAATGTGACGGCCAATTGTCATGTATTAGACTGCAATAATAAGTTGTCCAGAATCATACCGAGAAAGTAAGGAGAGAATAGGGAAGTATGTTTTTTTGGTCCTGGACCTTGCTCAGAACATAGTTCAATGTTTAGGAGCAGAATCTTAAAAGGGACATCAATTCAACAAATAGTTATTGAATACCAGGCAATGTCCTTGGTGGTAGGCCTAAATCTTGTGGTATTACTGACCTCACAAAGCTTATTCTACAGAAAGAAAGAGATTATATCAAGTAAACAGACAAGTAATCACAAATTGCGTTCAGAGGCATGAAGGAATGTCAGTGGTGGAAGGGGTAGTCAGGGAAAGCCTCTCTGGAGAGGTAGCATTTAAGTAAGACTTAAAGGATTCAAAGGGAACAGATATACCAAGACGAAGAATTGAGGATGTGGTAGGTGGACTTACCATCTGCTGCAGGCAAGAACCAGGAGGGTCACTCAAGTCCACCTGTTGAAGATCTATTGAATATGGTCTTTAGCCTGAAAAAAAAAACCACAGAATAACAAGGGTATTTGTCTTTATAAATCTGGAGTTTACCTATGGAAGCTCCAGCTTACCGAGCAGGTTACGGATGAGATTTCTACCCAATGTGTGGAATTACTATTCAACAATCAAAACCATGGAATATTATAAAACATACTGGCTAAAAATCAGGATGCCTGGGTTTGATCTAGAACTCTCAAGACATATAGTCTAGAGTATGACATTTAACTTTCTTTGCCTCTTCTCACCATTGGGTTTAGGAGTGAAGACCAGATGGGACAAAGTATGTGACAAGCACCCAACATGCAGGGGCCTATAATATGCATTTACGGATGGAATACAGATATAACTCTGTCACTGTAACTTGCCACTGAGCTATCGTTTGAGGCCTCTGAGTTTCCTTCAAATCGGAGTGTAAGAGCCTAAGTCAGAAATACAGGATGAGTCACAGGGTCATGGGAAGCTGATGTCAGAGGGAGTATTACAGATTTTCAAGCTGAAAGCTGAATGGGTCACAGTGTTTAACATGATGGTAGCCGATACCATGCTCTGTCTCACTCAGCATTACTTTAAATGGCCCATTACACTGATAAAAATTAGGTTCTTCAAAATGGCTGTTCGTCCATTAGTGTTTGTCAAACAGCACAAGTAAAATATGGGAGCAATTTTTAAAGCACTTTACTTGAAATAGGGATTCAACAAGATCCAATGAACTTCAGATCAATGAAGAAATTTTTTGAGAAATACACACACCCTTTGAGTAAAGAATCCCACAGACTGCTAACATTTTATATACTTATTATCATTCGATCAGCATCTTAGAAATGCATTTGGCCCAGTTAGTACAATAGACCCATGGAGCAGGTACTACAGGGCTTCATTTTACCAAGTATATTAACTTAGCTGCTGTGGCCACAGCTTGGATCCTTTTCCCCCAGAAGCAGTATTACAACAATTCTTACAGTAAAGTTTGTGTATCTACAACACACACATGCATCTGCTAAGTCAGTGTTTTTCAACCATCACCACATAGGGAAAATTTTTAAATGCAAAGATATCCCAGCATTCTGATTTAGTTTGTGTGGGATGTGACCCAAGCTCTGACAGTTCCCCACGTAATTCTGACCAAGTTCAGTTTCCCAGCCATGAGCCTCCGCCTGCCAATCCAAGAATTCCCTAAAAGAGGTTACTTTAACTGAGCAAAAAGCAGCACCAACCTTACAACCCCTCCTACCAATTTTATCTAAATTGCTTCCCTTTTGCTCATAACTTTGTTTCATTTCTTTCCTCAAACTGAGAACACACACTAGGAAACCTAGGTGCTGATGTCAGTGTGAATCTACTGTTTCTTAAACCTCGTCTGTTTCAGTTACCAAATATATTACTTGGTTTTTATGATGTTCTGAAGGTCACTCCCCAAAGAAATAAAAGCCATTGTCTCCATTCTGTGAGAATGGGAGCAAAATATGATCTAAAAGCTTGTCTAGGTTTGGAAGTGATTAATGTAGATTCTCATGATGAAGGAAATGAAAACGAGAAATCTGGGTAAGTAATCACTGCTTCAACAAAAACAATTTCAACAAAAAATGAGCTTGAAACGGAGCGAACAAACTGATAATGCCAACAGCAAATAAATTATTCTCCGAGTTTTAGAAACAGACTGTGATAGCATTTAAAGTTTTGTGGGGTTTTTGATTCATGACACCTTTGTGTATAACCCAGGAAGAAAGGAACAGTGTTGCTGCCCCATGTTTCACAGGTATTTGAAATGGGATTTGAGCAGAAAAGGAAAGGTTTCAAATGAATGCAGAAATGTGCCAGGAAACGATGGTTCAATAGAGGAAACAGCTCTCCAAGGCATTATAAACCTAGGAGACATGACCAAATTTCTCTCCTTGTCACATTCCCTGGGTCACACCAGATTTGGGAAACCAACTCAGAGGACAATAGACAGAGTCTGGGTACATTGGAACTCTGCTCAGAGTGCCACCACCGTCATGACTTGGCTGAGACAGCCAGTTCCCGGTGTCCGCCTTCCTAGTCTCACCAACCGTAACAAGTCAGCACCACTCCACAGAATCTGATTATGTTTTCAAACATTTCTTCTGAGGCTGTGTATACACAGTACCATTAACTTAACAATATGGAAAGACACCACCAGCCATGATGAAACATGCCTCCCCCTTTTTTATTTCTAACCCTGCATTTCCACTGTATTTCTTAAACGCCTCCAACTCCACACGTCTAAAGCCCAACTCACAATACACTCTGTAATGTTCTGTTTATCCTCTTCCCTATCTCAGTGGCTGACTCACACGGTCTACCAGTTACAAAATCCACAACACTGGAAGTCATGCTTTATTCCTTCCAGTCACCAAATCCAAGTCAGCACCTTCTCCCATCTGGATCATCACCGACTGCTCGCTGCTCCCCTTGCAATCCTCTTGCCTCTCTTATCCACTATATAAGTGATATATAAAAGACATAAATAACCAACTGCATTAGTTAGGGTCCTCTTGATAAACAGAACCAATAGGAAATATATATACCCTGACATATATATGAAGATATTTATTGTATGGAATTTATCACATGATTATGGAGGCTGTGAAGTCCCAGAATCTACAGTCAGCAAGCTGGAGATTCAGGAGAGCCAATGGCAGAAGGTCCAGTTTGAAAGCAGGAAAAGTTCCCAACTACTGGACCTTTTGTTCTATTCAAAGGTTTTCAGTTGATTGCCTGAGGCCCACCCACATCAGGGAGGGCAGTCTACTTTATGGAATCCATTGACTCAAATATTAATCTCATCCAGTAACACCCTTACAGACCCACCCAGAATGATATTTGACCAAATGTCCGGGCCCAGTCAAGGGGACACATGAAATTACCCATCACAGTAATCGTTGCAACATGGACATCAGATCATGTTGTCAATTGTCTTTTTACACGTCCCCCATCCCCCCACACCACCTCTCATTTTAATCCTCCATTGCCTCACCATATGCGGCAAGGCCTGACTTAACTCTTATTAATACCACATTCTCTATAAACCTTCTTTCAATTTCTTTTAACCTACAACACTATTTTCCTCCTAAAAGTCTTCAGGCATGCTGCTCCTTAGAACAATCTTTTCTTATACCAGGCTAACTCCTCATCCTTCGGACAGTGGCACAAGCCTTCCCAGACCCGCGCTCTTCCTGTGACTTAGTCTCCAGGTACAATTTCTTGTAACTTCTCCATTGAAGATTCCTCAACACAAATATTTGCTTACTGTATCTCATCCTGAATAGCACATAAACTCATTAGAGCAACGACTAGGTCTAGCTTGTTTACAACTGTCATTCCAGTATTTTGCATAAACTAGGAATCCAGTGAATGTCATTGACCAAACCAATGAGCCAGTTCCTAAGGGACCTTCAAGAACAGCCCAGACTCTACCAGCTGCAATACAGGCTACTTCACTGTGCCGCTTGGGGCTTAGTAAAATAGATGTTTATTCAAAAAAATCAATAAGCTGTACACTGGGAAATAGGGGTTTGTTCAAAAGAATTTTTTGTGATGGTCTGGCTTGCCTTTCATAAGAGGAAACTTCAAAAGGGTCCTGTTCTAGAAGATGAAATATCACTGCTTTTCTGAGAAAAAAGGCCTTCAAATGAGAATATCAAATCCATTTCTTAAATCTTTAGAGCAGAACCCTAGAATATTCTGCTTAGATTTTTCACTTCAGGATCTAAAGCCAGATCTCTAAAAACTTAGCAGCTTCATTCATAAAATTTAAATATCTACTGCAGATATGAAGTTCAAAGCCCTCACTTGACTTAAAAGTAGATCCTATATAATTAGGAAAGCCCAGGTTTCTCCTCAGTTTTTTCAGGTGCTTGTTTTATTTCAACCAGTTTCTGTATTGGAAGTTAATTCCATAGAGTATAATGTGTTCAAGCCAAAGCAGTCATTTAAAACAGGATGATGTGGGGTAGATTTGTATTATACTGATTTAGTTAACTGAAACTACATTTCCTAGAGTCCTTTTCACTGTCAGTGAGGCTGTGTGAGGTTTGGGAGGTGGGAGTTAAATAGCCATATTGTTTCTACACTGGAGGGTCAGTGCAGAGCAGTGCTAGAGATGAACCTGCTGGCTCACCTTGCTGGTATAGGGCAGCAGACTGGTCTTTAGCTCCTCCAGTTCCTGGGCTGGGTACACGCTTAGTTTTATGAAGAAGGACAGCACCTTTTTCTCCACTGAATCAGAGACTGAGGAGTAGTAAGAGACCATCACAGATACCAGATCATCCTAGTGGATTCCAGATCATCCTCTCCCCCACTGCACATCCATCCTTCCTTCCTGCTTGCCTGTCCTGCTGGCTTCACACTGCAACATCAGACACAAAGGCAACAAACGGCCTTACCTGGTCTGCTTACCCAGCTCCCACACTGTGTAAGGTTAAATTCCCATAAGGAACCTGTATAGATCTAACTCACAGAGGGGGTTTTCTTTCTCTGATTGAGTCCTGATCAATAAACTTCTAAAGAATTTTCTAGAAAATGGGCAACCCTTAGACTATATCTGGCTCTTAGAAAGTTGGCACATTCATGATTTAACATAAATTAGCAAACCTTTGAAGATGACGGGATTTTGCTCTACAATTTCAAATTCCATTTTCTTTTGGAAAATCGGAAACCTGGACCTCTAGTGTAATAGTATGGTAGACTAAGTACCCTGACCAGGCCATCCACTAAAAACAACTAAAACTACAGGGAAAAAAAAAACATTCTTTTAATAGTTTAAATGCACTAATAGGCTAGAAGTTGGGATTTTTTCATATTCAAAAACTAAAATTGCATGTGAACCCAGAGAAGTGATCTGAGCATTGAGGCCAGCTGTAACTTTACAGATTTTGCTAAACTAGAAGAAATTCAGCTTCAGTGTTCATGACCTAGTGGTCATAGGAGCAAAACAAATTTCAGGCCCACCTGAAGCAGGCAGTCTAACTGATCCATAATGAAACTTGGACCCCAGTGTACTATCCCTCAGTGAAAGGATGACAATAGAATTCAACCTACTTCATCTTCTCCACCCTGGCCCTTCCACACAGAAGACTAAAAGGGAAATTACCTAGCATGAACTTCTGCAATGAATGGAAGGGAAAGAAAAACATTTCTCCAAAGTTTGGTAACTTCAAACTGGCCCTCAGCTGTGGTTTGTAACCTGAATTCATATTACTTGAGTGATCCTAAAACTCCAGCAAAGAAATTAGTTTACCAAGTCCAAGCTGATGGTAGCACCAGCAATGAATGGAAACAAATGCAAATCCTTTCTAAAAAGAATCACCATAAATGCAGATTTCAAAAAATTTCTGCAGATAAAGACCCAAGACATATGAACCCACAGTCAAGAAGTATGAAACACACTCAGAAACAAGGTACCACATGTAAGAAGCCAAGCAGGGAAACAGACAGCCAATTTAGACCCACTGAGGCTTCAAATGTGGAAATTAGCAAAGAAAGAATATAAAATGAGTGTGTCTATGATAAGTAAAGAAAAAAGGAAAAAGAATGAATTGAAAGAGTAAAATATAAAGGAACATAAAAATGACTAACAAATTAAAAATGAGCCAATTTCTAGGAATGATAATATATTTTCAAAAAACAAAACTCCAAAGGATGCTATGAGAAATAGATAAAAAGAAAAATGAGCATGAAAATATTTCTGAAGAATTATCCAAAAAGCACAGAGGCAGATTAGCAGGAATGCTAGGGTAAGAAATGACTAATCCCAGATTTCAGAATAAGAAGAGAGAATGTAGCAAAAACAATTTTCATTGACATATCAGCTAAGTCTTGTGCAGAACTGATGAAAGACACAAAACTACAAATTTAGAGAGTCAAAAACAATCAAGTTAATAAGATGAAATCCACATCCAGGCATATCAGAATGACACAGAAGACATCAAAGGTAAAAAACAATATGAGAGAAAAGAATCAAATAGAGGTTCTAGAATTGAAGTTAGACTCCAGCTAACTTCTTAACCACAATAAAAAGGAATAATATCTTCAATACCTGAGACAAAATTAACTGTCAGTATAGTTGTGCATCCAGCCAAAATCCCTTCCACAAAGAAGGGCTACAATTTTAAAGATTTTTTTCCAAAAACACAAAACTGAGGATTTACCCAAGCAGACTTTCACTAAAAGAAAATATCAAGGATTTTCCTGATGTCAAAAAAAAAAAAAAGGAAATTTTAAGATGACAGAAGGAATAAGAAAGTAGAAAATACATAAATATATGAAATAAACTGTATAAATGTTAATCTTGCTTGATTTAAGAACACAGATCAAAACATGTAATAACAAGAGTATATAAAAGTAATGAGTTTAGATCATTAGATTTAAAAAGAAAATCTATTAAAGACTCAACACTCTTCTTAAGCTATCAACTATCACTAAAACTGATCTATGGGTTCAACACAATCCCAGTCAAAATCCCAACAGGCTTTTAAGATTTATATGGAAAAGGAAAGTACCTAGAATAGCTAAAACAATCATGCCTTCCTTTTGCAAAAGACTTACTATAAAGTTATGATAACCAAAACAATCTGGTATTAACATAAGGCTAGACAAATAGAACAGAATGGAGACCTTAAAATCAATCTACAAATATATGGCCAATTGATTTTCAACAAAAGCAACAGTTCTATTTAATCAGGAAAGAATTATCTTTTCAGTAAATGGTGCTACAACAGTTGGATAAGCCTATTGGGAAGCTATTCAACACTATTCTTAAAAACCAATTCCAGATGGATCATAAATCTAATGTAAAAGCTGAAACTATCAGGCTTCTAAAAGAAAACATGAGATTGTGTGGGCTTAGGGTAAGTGATGGTTTATTAGAGAAGGCACAAGAAGTACCAAAGACGTACCAAAGACATTATTTTTTAAATGAAAAGGCAAGTCATAGATTAAGGAGAAAATACTTGCTATATATTTTATACTATTTATCTGAAAAACAATTTTACACAGAATATACAGCAAGTCAATAACAAAAATAAAAACAACCCAATTGCTAAAAAGTTGGGCATAAGATTTGAGGAAATCCCTCTCAAAAGAATATCTTTGAATAGCCAGTAAGCACATGAAAAGCTGCTGAACATCATTAGTCATCAGGGAAAGGAAAGCTACCATAAAGTACCATTTTATAGCTTCCAGAATAGCTTTAATTACATCCGTATTGGTGGTAGGACTGTAAAATTGTACAAGTATCTTGGAAAACACTGTGGCAGTTTCTCCTTGGGTTAACCTACTGCTATGTAACATTTATCCTAAAACTCAGCAGCTTAAACAACAGACATTTATTATCTCACAGTTTCTGTGGGTCAGAAATCTAGAGTGCGACCTCTGACTCAAGATCAATAGAGTTGCAGTTAAGCTGTCGGCCAGGGTCATGACTTCCTCAAATGCTTGACTTGGGAAGGATAATTTCCCAGCACACCCCTGTGGTCATTGGTGAGATTCAGTTCCCTGTAGACTGTTTGGCTGAGGGTCTTAGTTCCTCATAGATTAATGGGCCCCCTCAGTTTCTTACATATCTCCATAGGGCAGCTCCCAACATGGCAGTTGGTATGACTCGGGTGACAGAATGAAAGCACAAACCCAAGGAGGAAGCCATAGTCTTTTTATAACCTAATCTCATAAGTGATGTCCCACACCTTTAGCTATATTCTACTTGTGTAGAAACAAGTCACCACCTCCAGCCCACATCACAAAGAATCACATAAGGACATGCATACCAGGAGTAAGAATCATTAGGGATCACCTTAGATGCTGCCTGACCACACTTATTACAGACACACCTATTCTAAGTAATTCCATTCATAGCTACTTACTTAAGAGAAATGAAAATATTGTCCTCAAAGACTTGAATAAGCATGTTCATAATATTTGTGCATAAGAGCCCCCAACTAGAAACAACCAAATATCTACTAACAGGAGGCTGGATAAAGGGTACAAACATTCCGATATAAGAATGAGTTCTAGACTAAGATACGATATGAGGAGGAGCTTCCGGCATCAGCACTCTCTGGAGGACTAGTGCCGGGGGATGATCATCAAAAAGCCTCCACAGGGATTCGGACGATGCTGCGGTTGTGGCTGCATCCAGCCCACCATCTCCTGGACTTGCCATAAGAATGAGGAGGGAGATGTCTAGGCTGGCATGTGCATACAGTGAGACAACGAATTTGACCGGATCTGTACTGTTGGAACTCAACCAGGAGTTGGGAGGGGTGCAAGTTGTAGCACTCCAAAATCTCATGACTATAGACTATCTATGGTTAAAAGAACATATGGGATGTGAACAGATCCCAGAAATGGGGTGCTTTAATTTGTCTGATGGTTCAAGTACAGTTGGACAATATCCATCATATCATAGATAAATTTTCACAAATGCCTAGGGTGCCTAAATGGTTTTCTTGGCTTCACTGGAGATGGATGGTAATTATAGATTTGCTTTGTTTATGTCACCGTATTCCTATTATGTTAATATATGTGTGCAAATTAGTTAGTAGTTTAAAACCTATACATACTTAAGGTACTATACAAGAAGATATGTCAAAGAAATAATCAATCCTCCCAAGTTTCCTTCGTATGCTACATCTATAGCTTTTCTTCTTCCTTCCTAATTACAACCCTTAAATAGAATTCGTGCCTCATATCGAATTTACCGAGTATCATAATTCCTCCAGGTGGTAAAGATACCTCGAGACAAGTGCTGGGCATAGAAGCCACAGGGCATAAATCTGCAAACAAGTAAAAAGCTAACCTTTGCAAACAATATGGCTTCTCTCTCACTTACCAACTTTACATTTCCCTGTATGGCCCCGGAAGATGACTGGTTAGCCAGAGACGGGTAAGATTCCTCAAGGGAGGAACAACCTAAGACAGGCACAGTCGCAGGGGGGCCATCAGGTGAGAATTTGGGGATCAACAGAGGTGAGGCTCAGAACCTCACCCCCCCTGCTTTGAGAGAAATCTTCTGCATCCGTGGATGTCTTGATGCCCTTGTCTAGCCTGGATTAATACTTAGTCCATAGGCACACACCTGATCATCTGATCATCTACATTTGCCTTCTTACAGCACTAAACTATGTTTTCTACCTTTATCTTGCATCTACCTACCACTTCAGCATTTTATTAAAAATAAAAATAATAATAATAATAGGAGAAATGGGGGATCAACATATAGATCAAGTACAAAAATCAAACGAATATTCATATTTGACCTGATTGTTTATAGGTCATATTGCATGATCAAAACCGAAAGTTTCTGTGATGACTGCCCTTGTACTGTTCACCATGTAAGAATTTATTCACTATGTAAGAATTCGTTCACCATGTAAGAACTTGTTCGTTATGCTTCAGAAGATTGGAGACTGACGAGAATTAGGCTTGAGATGGATTAATGATTGTACATTGAGCGTTGACCCCCCTATACTGAATTTTACTGTTGTTAACAACCATTTGATCAATAAATATGAGAGATGCCCTCTCAAAAAAAAAAAAAAAAAAAAAAAAAAGAATGAGTTCTAGAGAGCTAATGTACAGTATGGTGACTAAATAATAATGTATTGCACTGCATACTTAAAGTTTGCTAAGAGAGTAGTGTTCTTACCATGGGGAAGACGGGAGGTAAATAGGTCATGGATAGGTTAATTAGCTTAGTTAGGGGAATCATTTCATGTTGTATATGTGTATCAAAACATCACATTATACACCTTAAATATGTACAGTGCTTATTTGTCAATGAAGTAGAAAGATCTGTGCATTTGACAGCATGTCAATTTTACCTCAAAAAAAAGTCATCTGAAATAAAAAGTAATCCAGGTACATGAAGGACACATCTAAAACATAACCATAAAGAATGGTTGATATTTAAAAGTATGGAAAAATATGTCCAAGGAAAATACGGACATAAACAGAATGAGAACAACTATACCAATAGAAAATGAATTTTAAGGCAAAAACATTACTAGAAAGAATGAGGACAACTGCATGCTGATACGAAATTAAGAAGACAGAATGAGGAAGATAGAACAATTCTAAGCTAATAGTCATTTATTAACATATCCCTTTTGGTAACTGATAGATCAAATAGGTAAAAAATATATATATAAATGTGAACAGAACAATTAGTGTTCAGCGTTCATGACATATATAGAACAAAGTACCAACAATTTGAAGAACACACATTCTTTTTGAACATGCATGAATATTTATATAAACTGACATATACTGGGCCAAAAACCTGGTCTCAATTTTTGCAGATTTGGTTTTATAAAGAGAACATTTTCTGGCTAGTATAAGATTATCAGTTCAAAACCAATGAAGAAAATATATACTAGAAAAATATCCTAGATTATCTTACATATTTAGAATTAAAGAAAATCCTTCTATGAAACTCATAGACCACAGGAGAAATCATACTAAAGTTAGAAAACATTTATACCTATATTCTCCATACTCCTTTGGGATGCTGCCAAAGAAAAATGCATAACCTTAAATGTATATTTTAAAAATTAAGAAAGACAAAAATTAAGATGGCAGAACATTTTAATTGGCAACACATTTTAGAACTTAGAACTGCAGAATTATCCAAATTTATCTAGAACAAGAGGACAAGGATAAATTCAAGAACTAGAAATAAACATAAAACAGGATTGATTTGAAAATAATAATAATGGTCAGTACTGCTCAGGGGGAAAGAACACATGAGTCTTCTTGGAATGAAATACTTGGAATGAAAAACATAACTATAAATGTAGAGACATTTAAAAAAATTAATTACAAAAAGCTTTGCCAACAAATTTAAACTTTTGTATGAAATGGAAAAACACCAAGGAAAAAGATAACTTACTAAAACCAACCTGAGAAGACACACAAACCTGTGTATCCTATATAATTTTTTTCATGAAAATAAATTGTCTTTCCACACCCAGAGGTTTTATCAATGAGTTTAAATATACAAGGGACAAATAATTCTAACCTTTCATAACAAAAATTGCAGAATATAGAAAAGTTATAGAACCTGACAAAGTTATTGTAAGAAAAATTACAGGATAAATTCATTTATGAACACAGGTGCAAAATCCTATTGAGCACTAACAAGTAGTTTCTGAAACCAAAAGGATGATAGGAAATGTCAATGTTGGGTTAATGCCAAAAAAATAGGATTGGATTATTATTGGAAAATTAATATAATGTACCACATTAATATATTAAGGAGAACTATATTGTCTCAGAATATGAAGAATAAAATAGTACTTGAAAACATTTGCATTAATGAACAATAGGAACTTAGTAAAATAAGAACAGAAGGGAACTCATCTTGATGTTTTTTTAAAGAAACTCTAAAACAAAAAGTCATATTTAATGGTTAAGTGTTGAAAGTTTTTGCTCTAAAGTCATATAAAAGCAACCTTCCTGTATTCTAGTCAATACTATACTGGACAGTTCTAGGTAGTGTGGTATGAAAAGAAAAAGAAATAAAAGGTATAAGAAATAAAAAGATATAAAAGTATGTAAGTTAAAGTAATAAGTGCCTACAAAGAAAACTTAAAACAACTTATGCACAAAATATGAAAAATATCATTTACCTAGGTTTTAACTGTAAGATCAACATATAAAAACAACTGGATATCAATACAACAGGAAAAAGGACTAGAGGTAAGAGAGATTCTTTACAAAAATACCATTTTCAATAGCTACAAAAGATATGCTGAATCCTAATAGAGAAAATTGTTAAACTTTATTGAAATACACCAAAGAAAACCTAACTAGAGACAGATCAGTGCTCATGGTGTGAACCAAAGTGCAATCAAAATTCTAATAACCTTTAAGTTCATTCTGAAATGTATGTAGAAAACTAAGAATAGCTAAGATATTCCTGAAGAAGAGGACTTGCCTTATAAAATGTAAAGACTTTTAATATTGTAATAAATAAGCTAAAATTTTAAATTAATTATTGTCACAAGGATAGACAAATAGAGTAATGAAACAGACTAGAAAGCCCCCAAAGAGACCCATAGGTACATGGCAATGTCATTTATGACAAAGCCAAATTGATGTGAATCTGCTTCAGCTCCAACCTCAGAACGTACACATAAATGTATACCTGATCAATTAGAGACTTAATGAAAAAGCAAAACATGGAAGTTTCAAAAACAATCCAGAACTTTATGACCTCAGTGTAGGGAAGGATTGCTTAACTAAGGCACAGAAAGCACAAACCCCAGAGGAAAAGATCCTAAGTCTGTCAACATTAAGATGATATAAAACATTGTTCTTCAAATGATGCTAAGCATCAAGTTAAAGACAAACCACAGACTCAGAAAAAGAAATTGTCAGTACAATGAACTGTGAATTATTTTGCAGAATATTTAATGTGATACTGTTCACATTCAAAATAACAACAAAAACAATTAAAATAGACTAAAGACTGAAGAAGAATCCCAAATGACTTACAAATAAATTAAAAGATGCTTAACTCCATCACTTATCTGGAAAATGCAAATTTCAAAGACAATAGCATCCCATTTCATATTCATTTCATACTACACAGCATCAAATGCTAGCAAGAAAGTAGAATAACCAGAACTCTTGTGTACTGCTTAGTGGGGCATCAGCTAATAAAGCTATGGATATGCACACCCTAGGAGCTAGCAGTTCCATTCCTCATGTATGTGTCCTAAAGAAAATTTATGCACGTGCCAGGAGCCATGTACAAGAATGTGTATACACACACTGTTGGTAGACACAAAAACCTGGAACCAATCCAAATGTCCAACAATTAACCATAATGTATGATAATACTGGGGAAACTGAAGTACAGATATGTGCTACAGCATGTATGTGTCTCAGGAACATAAAATTGAGGGGGAAGGAGTCACTAAAAAATAAATCAATCTGCATCAAGTTCAAAAATACATGATAGCAAGAAGACAGTAAACACAAAAGTCATAATAGTTACTCTTGAGATGGGGTTAGGAAGAGCCCAGGGAATTACAAAGGTAATAAAACTGTTTTTTCTTAAGACACATACAAGGTTCATTTCATTGTCATTCCTTATACTATATTTGTATTTTTAGAAATCTTCTTTTGCATCAGTTCCAAAAATGTAATGATTCAGAATAAAATTAAATTATTTTAGATCAGGAAAAAAAAGGAACAAGAAGCCCTGGTAGCCACCAGCCAGATGAGACAGCAGCCGCCCCTGTGCAGAGCATGTCCATCACCTGCCGTGTGTTACTGTGAGGAGCCTGCTGTTTTGCTTACGGCTTGCTCATGGGTCACTCCTTTACATCACCTGTCTAGTCTTTCTGGGCACCTGAGATTATGACCTTTGCTTTAGAGCTGTGGTTCTCCAAGTGTGGTCCCTGAACCAGCAGCCTTAGCAGTCCCTGGTGACTTGTCACAAATGCTCAGGCACCCCCCAGGCCTCCTGCTTGGAACTCTGGGCATGGTGCCCAACAATCTGTTTCAACAAGCCTTCTGGTGGATTCTGATACTTACATTTGACAACCTTTGTTCTGGAGCACATGGCCCACCCGAACAAAGCCTTCCCTTCCCGGCCACTCTTCCATTCTGAGTCTTTCCAGTCCTCCTGGAGGGCTGCATTTTCAACAAATGGAAGCAGCATGCATTTCCTAGAGCCAGCAGGACCTTCAAAGGAGCCTTCTTCCACTTTTCCTCGCTCAATGCCACCTAAGCCATTGTGCTGTGATTGGTAATCTATGGTCAGAAATTGACTGACATCACTTCAGGAGGGCTTTGTCTGCTCTCTGCAGGCCCAAAGGGTTCTTGCAGGAGTTGTTTTTACAGTGGCTGGATTAACATATGAACAGAGGTTTGCCTAATAGTAAAGGACATTCAGATGGACTATGAAACAGAAAGCTACCTGTTTGTCTCTGATCCCAGGAAATTGTCATGCTGCTTTATTGGAGCCTTTCACTGTAGGAGACACTTTCAGAGTAGCTCTCTTTCTCAGCACCCTGGTACTCTCAAGGCAGAGGGAGGAAATAAGACAGTAGTCATTTATGGGTCCTCGCTGTTCTCAGAACCCAAAGGAGGCTAGCAAGAGTAAAGGGAATTCTAATGCCTGTCTGAAATGCTAACACCCCACCCGATAAAGTTCTCCAAGCTCTACACCTTTTTCCTATGTCTTTTAGTATGAATCATTCACATACCAAATATGTACATATTCACCACCTCCTGAATTTGATGTCACCAATATTGACTTTAAATAGGTTATGAGAAATGTTGTGTCCTGGGAAGTATGTATAACTATAGTACTATCACCTTACTTACAGATAATGGTTTTGGAAATGCAAGTGCTAATTCCATGAAGAAAGAGGTGGTATTTAATTAAAAGGATAGCACGAAGATATAATAGGAAAGAAGTCCAGTTATTGGTATAGTGGACAACATACTGGCTTTGGTTCCCACTAAACTTGGGTTCAAATCTTGGCTCTGCCCTTTTGCCAGATGTATAACCAAGTCATTTAACTTTAGTGTTTTGTTTGTACAATTAGGACTAAAGAAGTACCAAAGCATAGGATTTGTGAGGGTTAAATAAGGTAACACACATAAAGCACATAAAGGCTTTTGCACAGTGTCTGTTACCAAGTAAGTATTCAGCGACACACAGCTGATGTTTGTAGTAAGAAATAAAACTAACAAAATAGGTCAGACCAAGTTCTCAATGGCTGGATAAGCTTTGGAGTTCAGATCTTTCCTAAGGAACTCATGGAGGTTTTGATAAGAAATGTGATATATTCAAAGCCTCCTTCAGGAAGATGTATTTGTATGTGAAGTACATTGGAAAGAAGGAAGAATTAGAGACAGAACTTGTGAGCAGTTACAGTAGTCCAAAATGGAACTGCCCTAGGATACAGAGCAGGCGGCATTCATGAGTTAGAGCTGAGTTCGCTGATGGAGGGAGAGGAGACATGGCACGAGGACTGTTCCCGGGAAAGGTGAAGGATAGCAGCGCCATTGAGAAGAGGGCAAACACAGTTGGCGTGGAGCAGACAACGTTATCAGAAGGGAAACTCATCCATAAGGGGAAAGGTGTCGACATCAGAGGAAACAGAAGACCTTACAAAATGCAGGATAAGCAGTGTAAGCCAGCCAAACCTTATGAGAGAAACCAAGAAAACGGCACAAACTCTCTTCATATTTCCTAAGCAAGAGGCAGTCAAGCACACAGAAGGAGCTCAACAGTTGGATTGAGATCCCGGGCAAGGCCGCTCTGCACAGCCGTCATCCTTGTTGTTCTGGTAACTGGTCCCCCTTCTGAGAAAACCCGCGAGCATATGAAGCAAACCATAACCAGAGGCATAACTGCACCTGGCTCAGCAACAGCTCGGTGAAGGTCTTAGGAGGAGAAGGGAGGGATGGAAGCTTCTAGTCAGCCACACGATCAGGAGGGTGAACCACCGACACACTCAAAACCATTCTGCACCCAGACACCCACAGTTCTTCACTTTCAGCAAGGTTTTCAATCAATTACATGAGCTTTCAAACTTTGTTATAAAATAGGCTTCCTGTTAGATGATTTTGCCCGACCAGAGGCTAACATAAGTGTCCTAAGCACGTTTAAGGGCTGAGCTGTGCCGTGCAGCGGTTAGATGCAATAAATGCATTTTCAACTAGGATATTTTCAATTTACCCTGGGCTTATTGGGATATAACCCCGTTGTTAAGTCAAGGAAGAACTGTTATATTAAAATTTAGACTACTCAGGGGATGACTGAGTTTTAGTTAATATTTTTGACATTAAATGATCTAGGCAAAAGATCTAAGGGGAGTATTACCCTCTGCTTTACCATAATTAGCATAAAGTGTGTCTGATGCTCCTATTTCTTAACTTACATATAATAAAATTCACTATTTTGGGAGTAGAGTTATGCGAGTTTTCACAAGCATGCAGGGACACATCACCACCACTGCAGTGAAGATACAGAACAGCTCTACCCCTGCAAGCCTCTCCTCACGCTGTCCCTTTGCAGTCAGATCACTTCTCCTCCCCAACCCCCAGCAACTGCTGATCTTTTGACAACTGCATATTTGACTAAGGCCTGAGAGATTTCTTTATGATGATTTGCTGGTCTAATAACAATAGTAACAGCAATAATAATAAATACATATGATACACTGCCAATGTGCCAGGCACAACTTGAAACTCTGTATAGATGAGAAACTAAGACTTTGAGAAAGAAAAGAGGAAGGAAGACAGACAGACTTGCCCATGGTCACAAAGCGGGCCCAGCTTGAGTCCCGGCATTAACTCCTAAGTCTGTCTCCTTAACTAACCTCTATCTGCCTCTGCCTCTGTGGAAGACACAGAAAGTAGGACAAAATAAAAGGAATTTCTACCAATTTCAGGAAGTTCCATTTAGACAGAGAGATTGCTGTTCTCTAAAAATTAACAAAACTTACATAAGAATTTGATTAATTATACCACTAAAACAATAATTGGGTGTAACATAAAATGAGGCCAGAATCCTAGAGTACCTTCCTTACAACCTTCCTGATATGCAGTGAAGATAAAGCCTAGAAATGTTACGTTCTCCCTCATAAAGTTGATCAGATCTGTAAAGCAAAGTAGAATTTCCTGATTGAATACTGAAATGCCATTTTAATGCTCTAAATGTCAACTTCCTCTTAAATCTACCAAAAAAAAAAGAGAATGAGAGCTTTAATCTCAGTCTTGTATGTATTTCAGGTTGGAGTCGCCAACCCGGTCTCTGGTAATGGAGGCCCCCAAAGGAGTAGAAATAAATGCAGAAGCCGGCAATCTGGAAGCCACCTGCAGAACAGAGCTGAGACTGGAGTCCAAAGATGGAGAGGTAGGGGTGAGAAGGATGACGTCCACAGATACACAGTTCTGACAAGCTAAACTTTCCCCAAACTGGTTTGTTATCCCTTTGCCACTAAACTTGACCCTACACTATAACAACAAAAGGAGCCAATCAGAAGGTTTTACTTCTGGAATAAATACATTGAACAGCATGATTAAGCCAAATCCACAGCACATAAAAGTTATGACATTACTTGTCAACTGCTGAGAAAACAGCATGTATTGCAAGTACAGCATTACATATATGGCTGCAAAACTGCATGCTATTTCCAAATTCTCTCTCATCACTTTAAAATAATTTTTAGATAGCCATCATAATTAAACTGTATATCACACTCATCTGGCTAAAGGTGAACTTAATTTACCTGTCCTCATTTTTAAAGTTTGCATTGTATGTTTCCACTTCACTGAGAAGAGAGAATCAGGTCCAACAGCCATCCCAAATCAGAACATTCAAAGAGAGTAAAATTGGACAGCCAGACGTTGAAGGCTCTTACCCAACATGTTCATTCTCTTACCCAACGTAATCCTACCTTGGTGAACAGAGAGCTGCTTGCATTTTTGCAAGCAAGGTAAACCAAATCCCCAGAGAAAATATGATTTAAACTGCAACCTTTTTCAAATGCCTTCATCATGTTCATAAGCAACTTCTCTATTTAAGAATTTTAAAAAGAAGGGAAAATGTGTTTTTATTTTTAAAGCAAAATTCTATTCCACTTCTCTCATCTCCTTCGAGGTAATCTCTCCACCTACTTCTGTACACCAAGCGGGCCTTCTGATTGGCCTGGCATTTGCTATCTTTGTTTGAAAAGAGTGAGTCAGAGCATTCAGCTATCAAAACTGTTGGCAAAGAGCCACAAACTCCAAACCACACACATTTGGAAATGGTGACTGTATCACCTGTGTAGTTTATAGCTATCAGAATCCAGACTGGGGGAAATGGTCGTAATCTTAACAGTCATTTAGGACTGGAAAGTGCTGCGTATTCCTGAAGACTTACCCTGCACATAGACACATTTGGGCTCTGAGAGGTCCCATAATAAAGAAAATTGTTAACCCAGCGTTTCCAAATTTCATTTCACTCTAGGACTCTATTCAATTCTACATGATATACTTCTGCAAACTGCTAATAGAGACCAGTGCTACATTGTCCTGCTAGAAGATAAGCTTCTGTGAGGCTAGAGACTTTATCTGTTCTTGTTCATCTCCACATTCCCTGTGCCTAGAATACTCAATACATGGGAGAGGCTCACTCGATTTAAGTAGAATTGGACATTCATCTACTGTTTCTGAATGTCGAGAGAGTAAATGACAACCTCTAACGGACTCTTTCCTTCCTATTCACTCTCTTTAGATTAAGTTAGATGCTGCGAAAATCAAACTACCTAGACTGCCTCATGGATCCTACACGCCCACAGGAACGAGGCAGAAGGTCTTCGAGATCTGCGTCTGTGCCAATGGGAGATTATTCCTGTCCCAGGCAGGAACTGGTTCCACTTGTCAGATAAACACAAGTGTCTGCCTTTGAGAGACTATCCATAGTGGACGTTGTCAGCAGCATAAAGGCCTTTTTTTTAAAAGGTTTTAGACATTGGCTGCCAGCTATTTTTACTAGAACACAGAAAGCCTATCAAAGACCTTTGGAGTGTGTGTGGGTATGGGTGTGTGTGTGCGTGCGTGTGTTTGTGTGTGGGTGGATATAAATATATATAAATATATATAAATAAATATATATATATCCTCTGTATAAAATGAGGTTTCAGTACAAAAGGAACCATGGGTGACCCTGTGATATCCACTGTCATTTCCATCCCAACCCCACCACCTACATAATAATATCAAAACACTGATTCAGGCCCAGTATTCCCCAGACCCTTCAGAATCACACAGTGTATCAGACACTTACTGAATATTCACCCCCATGTTTAACAGCATATCTTCTCCCTTAGTGTCATTACACGGCAGTGATGGCGGGAATCTCCAACTCCGTGCTCAGGTGCTGAGACCCTTGTATTAAAAATACACATTCGGTTTCCTTTTTTAGCCTTAGTAAGGCCGGCCAACGTCTCCCTCTTCGAGCAAGGGATGGGGCTGTGCCCTAGAAGTCAGCTGTCAAAACCTAAAAGGGCTGATCTGCCTTTGCAGCCAAATGTTTCAGGGCTTCTGTAGTCAGAAGAATGAGGAGGAGGAATTTTAGCAAAATTGGCACTGCTCACTCAAATCCTGCTATCTTACTTCCTTCAAACTCACATGTTATCCCACAGCCAAAATAGGGGCTACAAATCAGCACAAAACAGGGTAACAGCTGCTCCTCAGTCGGCTGGAAGCTACTCAATGGCCTGACAGGCAAGAAATAAATAGCGGTATGTCTTTGTTTAAAGGAGAGAAAATGGCTCAAAAGCTGTTGTGTCCTCACTTCCGACTGTTTGCAACACACCTTAGCCCAAAATGATCAAGTGAATCAGAATTCTTCAGAGCAGATCCCTACTCCATCCGAAGTGAGTTGGAGATAGAAATCTAAGAGTAGTACAGGGAACCTAATTATTTTTTGTATGTGTCTTGGGATTGGTAGGTGATTTAGAGACATGCCTTTTATTTTCAAAGGCATGCACCAACTCTCCAGCTTCAGTCTTCTTATATGTTGTTTCAGTGTTGGGATATTCATAGTCCTAAATCCACCATTATGTTTTTCCCAAGAATAGTGACCCAAGAATCAGAATCACAGATCTAAAAAGGTACTCCATGCCCCAGAAACGTTCACTGAAAATTAAAATAAACTGAGTCAAGTGTTTTATCAGAAACACTGTGTCTCCCAGGGCCCAGAAGCATGTGCTCCCATATGTGGAAGCAGCTCTCTATTCCCGCCATCAACTACCTCTCATCACTCCACCTTCATCGTCCTGCTCCAGGGTCACCCTGGCCAGCTCTTGTGCTGGGACAGGGGATTACACCATCTCTGTTCAAAGAGGGGGAAATGTGCCTATGCCTTAAGTCAATGCACTCAGCAAGGAGAAGCACATCTTATTTATCTTGTTACCTGTAGTTTATTTTAGGTGATTAGAGGGTAATGGTTTAGTAATGACTGGGCATCTTAAAAGCTGGTAGACAAACCAAGTGGCTGACAGACGTGGACTCGGAACCCAGAATGGAGACAGATATGGCTTAGAGAGTCCTGGATGCCACTGGGCAAGAAGTGGCTCCACAATCCTAAACGAAGTAGTGTTTATAGGCCTGAGTGGATTTGTTTTTTCCTCAACAAGTTTCTGATTTTTTTTTATTTCACAAGCAGGGAAAGATTTGTCATTAGTGATGAATACGTTGTTTGATATTTTTGAGATGACACTGAAGTATCAGGCTGAGTTCTGCACACATGGTCTATAAAAGCAAGTTGTGCATTGCTTAGTCACTTGGGTGAGGATCCTAGCCTGACCAGTGGTCCTACTGGCTTCCAGACCCTAGGATCCCACCAGTCACTCCTCCTCCATATCCCATGTAGAAGAATTGAGTTGTTCAAGGGCAAGACTGCTTAGTTTGCAATGCTAGAGTCTAAAAAATGAAAACCATAAAAAAAAATCAAGTTGCTCTGAATCATTATTATTTATGTCCTGCAGAGTCATGTTGTCAGAATCTGTGTGTACTACACACAGGGTTTTGTCAAACCAGGAGAGGCCCTCTGGGCTACTGAGAGCATCTACCCCATATCATTCAGATAAAGAGTAGTGACTACAAGGTCCTTTGTAGCTAAATACCTAAGACAAAGTATTTTTAAGCAGGCAGGCTACCTTTAGATTTTGACAATTCAAATACATAATCTATAAATGACAGGAAAGATTCCCTGAACCTCTTTCCTAATTTTGTTCCAATCATTACATGAAATTCTGAGATCAGCACCTTGGGAATTTTATGCCAATAAAAAAGGCTAGTGTGATCCCACTTGCAGAATTTAATCATAAAGATAATCAGACTCAAATAGAGTAAAAATAATAATGGTAAGCAAGAATAAAAATCAAGTATCTACATGGACTGACATGATAAAAAAAAATTCTGATTTTCATTCATGCTAAGTAACCACAATATACTAGGTAATAGGAAATTTAGCAAGAATTAAATCACGTATTTCAGTTCAGACATCAGAATTCAGTAAAATGCATTTTAAATTCTTCAACATACATTTTTTCCTCCCAAATTCCTCCAACTAGAAATATTTGTCCATGGTCATGAGAGAAAGTTTTACCTGAGTTCTGGAAAAAATATCTTTTACATTAAATTCTGATAACCTTTAATTTTAAAAAAGTGAGATTCTAATTTTTATATGTATTTTCTAGACAATCATACCATTTAGTATATTCATCAGTGAGTGGATGGCATGACAAACAAAAAGTTCAAATGAATCTTCAATATTCTAGAAGTTCTAGTGTACTAATAATTTTCAGAACAATTTTATAAATGAAAAACCAATCTCCAAGTATGTTTGGCAATTAGTTCTATTTGTTATCTGCTCAATAAGTCATAAAAGTTAAGTCTTGAGAAACTACTGGGGTATGATAGAGGTTTTAAAAAGCCCTTATGGTGGCATCTGTATACATGGAAACTTGGTGTGAGGCTTTTTAGTCATTGTTGTACAAGGGACAGATCCTATAAACTTGAATTGCCTTTAATTTCCCTTAGGTGAGTTTTCTTTTGGATTATTTTCATTGCATATCCATCTACCACAGACCAAAGATTGCTTGAGGTTTAACTCTAGAGCAGAGGTCAGCAAACTCTGGTCCTAAATCAAATCTGGTTCATCACCTGTTTTTGTAAATAAAATGTTATTGTAATGCAGCCACATCCATTCATTGATATGTTGTCTGTGGCTGATTTCATACTGTAACAGCAGGGCTGAATGTGCCACAGGCATCATAGCTTGCAAAGCATAAAATCCCTACCATTTGGCTCTATACAGAAAAAGTTTGCTGACCCCTGACATAGAGGTGATTTGTGGTATGTGTTGAATACATCAGAAGAGAAAGCAAACTTCATGATAGCATGAAGTAAGCCTACCTTTCTATGTTTGCTGGGGAATATAAATTCTTGGCTATAGAAAAAAGTCAGCCTTATGCTACTTGTAAAAGTGATCCACTTGTCTGAGAAATGTAGGCTCACAGGGCTCATGGGATGCTGGGGAGCAGTGAGTTTGGAATTAAAAGAGAGCTTAGTGTAACAGGAGAGCCGTGACCTTCCAACTCATTTTGTCTTAGGACCCTTCATAAATAAGTGGTTTCTTTGGTCGTTATCTTATGTGACAAAATGAAGTAGGAGTCCTATGACTTAAATTTAGACTCTCTTTCCTAAAGACTTATTTCTGCAATCTCAGAGGTTTCCATGTCACCATCGCATATTCCAGAAATATGCCCATTCCATGGCCCTCTAGAATTCTCTGGACCTAACACATCTTTTGACATCCATCACCTCAGTTGTTCACAGTTCTGGTATGCTTGCCGTTCCTATGAGTGCACCAGGCCAGAAGGTGTGGTGGAACCAATAAATAATTAGAGATATTGGAAGAAGCATCTTAAATTATGTAAGAAGAAAAAAATGTAGTGCAACTCTTTCATGAAGCTATTCTGGGGGAAACCAAATTAATGCCATTTGGTTTTGTTTCTGAGGACCTGGGTTTTTGTTCTTTGGTGTAGTGGGAGTGCAATTCAAAGATGAATTCCAACATCTCTGCCTCTGTGTGGTAAGGCAGGTTCCTACCAGAGCAACATCTCTATTGCTAATCCAGGGCTTCATACTCACACTCAATGTTGTTAAAATAGCCCCAGTCAGGAATGATTCTTGGCAGCATGCTTATTCATGTCTAGGAGGAAAGTTGTGGGGTTTTTTAATGAAAACAACCACCATTTACCAGAGCCTAATCAACATCAATTAAAGGAGTCCTTTGGCATTTTATGTGGATTTAACCAAAAGAGGGTTAAATTGGCAGCACTGCCCTTCATAAGAACAGCTACATAAGAATATCTTGCTTTTGTTTATTTTGGGCAAAAGGTAGAATTATGTTGGGACCAATGAGGTAAATTGATCCACATAAGCACCTGATCTTTATTTTATAAGGCTCTCTGAAAGGTGAAATCTCATCTAAATAAGCTGTAAATAAGATCCATTTCCTCTCTTTCCCCTGGGCTGGGAAATCTTAGGCACAAAAAGGATAATGAAGCAGTTCCTGGAATGATACATTTGCATGGTGCCCCAGTAGCAGGTGGAAAAAGAAGTTACAATAAAAGAAACAACCTCAGAAAACAGGCCTTTTATCTCAAAGATAAAATGTCTCTTTTTGGTCTTTCATCTTCCCCCTGGGTAGAAGGTTCCTCCAGTTCCAACATATTTCCATTAAAAATAGTCAAAAGCTACTGCACTGGGATGTCAGATGCATCTCTTTCTTTGTGGTAATCGGAATTTAAAATTATACAGTTGCCTATGAATTTCTCATTCACAAAGCTAAACCACTGATAAGAGATAAAGCAGTCTGAAGCCTGCTGCTTCGGCCAGCGCAGCACACCACCCACATTAGCACTTTCACAGGCAATGTGATTTCTATGGTTCCTTAAAAGCTTTCTTCATAATGAGCCCTTGAAATTTCTCAAGGCAGGTCTGAATGGCAAAGGGTAAATAATTATTTGTGGGAGGTCCTCGTTCTGAGTAGTATTGGAGCACAAGTGTGAAAGAAAATGCCCCATGTGGGGTGGCCCATGCTCACATACATTTATTTTCCTTGGTTCCCCCCCCCCCCCTCAGCACACATACTTCCCTTTACAGACCCTGACAGAATAGGAAATTAGCATCTTCCTTTGAGAAAAAGAGCAGCTCAAGAATGTGGGAGCCCTTGATGCAATAGGAAGTGTGATGTCATACATACTGATGAGGTTATCAAATCCATCAATAAACAATCTCAAACATCCCAACAGCAAAGCCAAGTGCTACTCCTCAACTGCAGCCCAGCAAGTAGGGATATGAGTTCCACTTCCACAAGGTTTACAATCAGAATAGAACACAGGAGAAGTTGCTGTAGGTAAGAAGTATGTTTAGAGTCCAAATCCACACATCTTAATAGAAAGCCAGAATAATAATGTACCAAATGCATCTTTAGGCATGTAGACATGCTCACTAGCAGATGAGGGGGCCATGTTTCATCACTATTAGCTAAGGTCAGATACATGAGGCTGCTGTCTTTGGGAGAACAGAAAAGGGAACAGCCTTTTTCTACATTTGGGTTATTTTGGTCAAATCAGAGCTAGCTCAGATTTCATAAGGTAAGAAATTCCAGGCTGATCAATTAAGTCCCTTAAGAAAAGTCTAGCAATGGACTGTTTGAAGGCAGGTAGATGATGTTTGCTGACAAGGAAGATGGTGGTGTTTCTTTGTCCCCATATTCATCTAATTCATGAGGTTCTAACGTTTCAGAGGTCATAGTTTCTTTGAGAATCTAAGCAAAGTTCCTAACCTTCTTTCCAAAAAGAATCACACCCAGTAAATTTTACTTAAAATAAAAGAGGTTTTCTTGGACTCAAAACCTACTCCAAGATACGGCAAAAGTTGGATTATATTCTCCAATTATAATCATTTGTATTCATTAAGCACTTATGTGCTAGGCATTGTGCTGTTTTACATGCATTCACTTATTTCATCCTCAACACAGGGTTCTTTTATAGTTCCAATTGACAGATGTGGAAACTGAGGCTTAGAGAGGTTAAGAAGCTTGCCCAAAGCCACTGCTAGAAAATGGCTGAGCTGGAATATGGGTCTAACTCCACACCACTGTGCTATGAAGTCACCAATATGTCAATTTTTCAAGCTGTGAGATGTGCCTCCTACCAGCTTTTAGTCTAGATCTTCTTGCGTGGATGAGGCTAATAAAACTTTTATCTCCCTCCTATCTATAGTCTCTCATCCATGACAGCATCTAGTAGTAGAAATGCCTGTGGTGAAAACATAAGTGGTCTGTCTGAATAATACAATCTGGAGTCAAAAAAATGAGTTTGCTCTCTGGGTGGTTCTTGCTAAGTCAGACTGCTTGCCCTTACAAATTGAAAGATGGCTGGGTTGCCAGCCTTATGTTTAAGAGTAAATGTGAATACTGAGTGATCTATAGGTATGGATAAACAAAACAGCATTTCTGTACACATGCATCTCCTTCCCCTGTTCTATACTTCAGAAACCAAATATCTTATCTTAGGTGAGGTCTTAAGACACCATTTGGTTATCATACATCCCTATCTTTACTTGTGGCAAAACTTAGAGTCAAATAGAAGGAAGCTCAATGTCTATCACTGTCCCTGTTTCCTTGAAAGAAGACAGGACAAGTAAGGACTCAATCAGCATTAAGTATTCAATACCCAAGCCAGCCACTTTGGCCCTAATAACGCTTGAGACCCACACCCCGTATCTTGCCAGTCATCACTAATGAGCCACAGCCTCCCCATGGGCAGAATTCTCATCAAAGCACTCAGGCTCTCACTGTCAGTTGATCTGAGTTGTAAAGGGCACCCATTTGCCAATTCTTATTTAAACACCCTCTAACCTGGGACCTGTACAGCTGTTTTATACTGGTTTCCTAGATTTAGCAACAAGGTTGGTGGCATTCCAACTACTAAAGAAGATGAGTACATCTGAGCTTCCTTACAACCTGGTGGCTTTTGAGCACTTTCATCTTCTGAACAAAGGGATCAGGGTTTGATCTGTGAGAGTCAAAATACCTAAAATCATTTTGAAGAATTAACTCAGCCAAAGACCATCCGAACAGGTTATAAACCAGTATGCCCGTGTTAAGGCCCTGCTTTGTCAGCCTGCCCCCAACCAGAGCTGAGAGATCACAGCAGCAAAGAGACTGGGGTTCATCCTGCTTTTTGTGCTTTCTCAACAGCGCTAGCTCACCCACCAGGGGTGGTGGACACAGCTGGTCACTGCTCCCAACAGACTCAGCTCTCAGACCAGCCAGGGTCCTCTAGTGCTCCTCTGGCTCAAAGTCTCCATAAAACCTTAGTAAAAGAATGAGCTAAAAAAAAAAGTTAAGGACCCTGCTTTGGGGCAGGTCATTCAAGGATTGTCTTTTGCTGGTGGGTGGGTGTCCCAGTGGCAAATCAGGAAGGGGTTCCTTTAAAGAGTCTCATGGAACTAACATCACCAGAGCCAGAAGTCAGGTTCTGGGGGAGGGAGGGGAGATTCAGGCCAAGTAAAGGGAAGAGTTGGCACACTTGAATTTGGGGTGGACGCAAAATCAGCCTAATTTGTATCCTGTGTTTTGGTGAGAGGGGAAATGGAGTTTTCCATGGGAAACTTTCCATGTGTTAACTACCTCCTCAGTGAAGTTACTCTCCTTCTGAGGCCATGAAGAAGCAGAAACACCTCTTAAGGAGGTCATGTTTTAGAAGGAAAAGGGAGAGGACGCACCTCTACCTGCTGGCCACATGTGCTCCTGAGAAGCCAGACTGTGGTGCTTCAACAGAAAAGATGAGGTCATAGAAGTGCCATTTGCTTCGATTTGAAAAAGGAATCCCATTCCCATAAAGCAAATGAGTTCATCCTTTGGGTTCTTTTTAGGTTTTATTTTGTTTTTCTCCAGGTGTGGGTGTGATGTAAGAAGAGCTTTTTAGCTTTGTTTTGTTTTGAATAACATCAATCCTTGCACACTCTATGCAAAAATTTTGTAAGCATTGCAATAATGCTATGAATTACAAGGAAATATTTTAACTTTATTACACTTTCTGTACAAAAAAAATTTGTATTTAATATTATTTCGACTGCAGTCTTGTAAAATATATTAATAAAAATAATGATTGGTAAGAAGGAAAGCACCCTTGTCCACTTCTTTAGGGAATTCCTCTTTCACAATTGCTAAAGTAGTCACTCCTGTTGATTCTACTGCAGAAATAAATTTTTGGATTAACTTCTCTTCCACATCTCTTTGATGTGGCCAAACATGTTGATTAAGCTATTTTGGCCCTCAGGAAGAGATTCACACAGGCTGCCTTATAAAAGAGAGCTTATTATAAGGTAGACATGGTCTAGGATTGGGGAGTCCCCAGGATTTGGAGCAGGTCAAGGGATCAGCCATCCTCTACTGCTCTCCTGATAACCTGTATGTGTTCCTTTTGCTACAGTTTACCACGCCCCTCTCTAAATCAGTGAAGAAGCCAGTCTGACTGGTCACCATCAGGTAAAACCATTTTAATCAGGCTACCTTAGTGTTCCTGGTCAGCCTACGCATGAGCCATCTTTGAGCCAGGGGCCCATCCCTGGTCAATCAGTTCTTATCCTCTTTCAAAGAACACCTTAGCATTGCTCCCCTAGATGGGGTCCTGGGTGAAACAGTTTATGACAGAAGGTATCATGGCAGAACCACTCAGATACACCTGCCACAATCAATCCTCCATTTTGAGCATCTCACATCTGGCCTTCCACAATACTGAGGTTTTGCACATACTATTCCATCCACCTAGACTGCCCTTCCATCGAGCACCACCACACCCCAGGATATCCTCCTTCAGGATCCCAATCCCATCGTATCTCTGGGGCCCTCATCATTCTTCCTTCACTCCCCTGTTGATTTGTTCTAATTTCTCTTGTAATTCTACATTATACTATGATTTACCTATTAACCTACCAACCTAGAACTCTAGAATGTTTATATTCATTTCTAAAGTCTATAGAGACTGTTGTAAGATAGTCATTTCCTCATCTAGAAAATCTAAGACAAATTTTACATATCCAATACATGACAGAACCAGTGCCCATTCCCAACTGTATTTTGATCATAGATTATATCTCATCAAATTTAGCTGCTGACTACAAATGACACTGAAGCAACATTACAGAATCCCCAAGGTAAAAGACTATAATAAGTATTTTTCCCAGGTAGGGTGCAGTTTATCTCCAAAGATGCAGTAATCTTATCATCTGGTTTCTTTTTTGTGAGGAAAATTTACCAAAAAAAAATTAAGACAAAGTGAATGAAATCAGAGAAATCACCATTCAAGAGACCTGATGCACTGGCGAAAAAAATACTGAAGCATCGCTAAAATGATACAGAAACCCTAATGAGAGGGAAAGGTAGTTCCTGGCAAGTCAAACTAATTGACACCATTGTTTATACAAAATTAGAAAGCTGATGAACTCTTAGGAAGCTAAAAAGAGCTATATTCCTTTCCCTATAAGGAAGGACATTTTTTTAAGTGGCAATTTGGTATACACCAGCAACTTTCACATTTCCTCTGATTTTGACTTCTTTGAAAAAGATGTAAGATGCTGTAACCCCCTTAATAACCCAGGATCACTTCATCTGAGGAAAAGAGCACAGCATGCAGAGGTGGAGAATAGGAATCAGAGTACAGAGACAACCACATTTCAGAGAAGCTTGTGAGCAACATGTCTGAATTAGCTTCTCCAATTAAGTCCAATGACAGCTTGATTTTAGTCTGTGACTGCAAAGTAATTAAAACCCTCAAACACTTGTAGTTGAGGACCACTTTACAGCCCCCAAGGAAGTCTCTCATGACCCATCAATGAACAGACAGCAGGTCAGCCTTTGAAACTTTCTAGCACAAGTAATTAAACACGATTACAGAATATTTGTAAGATATTTCAAGACAACTTATTAGAATTTAAAGTGGGTATATAAAATGTGAGAATAGAATCATCTAAATTATGGTATTTTTTAATAGGAAGTAAGTGTTTTGAAATGGCAAAGTTTAAGAAATAGATATTAAATCAAAGGGAGAAATTATAACACTAAATCATCTGTTTTAATCTTTTAAGAGACCAAGTCAAAAGTTGCTTTAAAAACTTGTTGGGCAAAAATTAACCTATAAAATTTGAATAAAAGGAAAATCAATTTTAAAGTAGACTTAATAGTAAAAGTATTAGGAGAGATTCAGATGAACCATATATAATGATGAAAATGCATTCTTGTCCATTATACATGATTAGACCATTGTTCTAAGCAGACAAGCAACAAAAACCAAAAATCCACAGCTTTGAAATATAAGAATAAGAATATTAACATGTAATTGTAGCAGGAAATTTTAAATCACTCTTTATCTTGTAACTTTCAAACTGTGGTAACTGTTGAACCACTGTATTATATATTTGAAACCAAGATTGTATATCAATACAATAAAAACCAGTAAAAAATTAACACACACACACACCACTACACATAGCATCAGAGAAAGAAACTTCTCTTAGTCCATAATCATATAAGAAAAAGAAAAAGAATTTCAAAATGAAAAAGTTAAACAGTTTTTCTTTTCAGATTATTTCTCTGAAAAATAGAGTATTTTACATGAACAGAAATATTCCAGGAAAAACACTTTTCCAATTAATTTGTGATTTGAGAAAGGAGCCCAGCCTATTTAAAGAATAATAAAAACACTACAAACTATGCAATTTTTCCAAAGCAGTCTTAGGACATAATAAATGCATTTAAATGTATCAATAGAGAAATGAATAAACAAAACATTGAATTTATGATTCCATAACAACCAACTAAAATACAAAAATCAACAATAAATGTAAGATGGCATACATAATTTCAAATTTTACACCTTAAAAATTTGAAAACAAAAATCTAAAAAAGACAAAACTATAGATAATGAAAATCAAAAATAAGTTTAAGAGACATATAAAATTAAAAATGTATTTATAGCAATGTGTTTTTTATTTATGACAAAAATACTAGAAAACCTAATGAAATGTAGAATTTAAAAAATTAACAAAAATTAACAAAGTAAAAGTGCTTATTTCTTCAGCAAATGTAAAATAGTTTTGAGTAGGACATTCCATCCAAGATATACCTTTTCTGATATTAAATATTACATATATATTATACATAATGTATATGCATACATACATTTATAAGTTTATGCATAAAGAAAAATAATGAGATCTGCTGTAACATATGCTAAAAATGTAAAAATTTGGGAGAGATAAATATAAAATGAAGAGACCAACTTGTGGCTGAACACACAAGTGGCTAAAATTGATAAAGACTTTCTGTTTTCCTTCAAGTTAATTTACATATCTAACAAAATTCCAACAAAAATCCCAACAGCAATTTTCTCGAAAGTAAACAATGTAATTCTAAAATATATCAGGCAAAAATAAAAAAGGAAAAACGTAAAGGAATATTCCCTACATAAAAGCACTAAAATGATGCAAACCTAAGAGACTATTTAAAAGTACAAAATTGTAATAACAAAGATAGTGACATTTCAAAAACAGAAATACAGATTAATTTCATTTCATATTTCCCTACCAGAACCCCCCTCTACTTCATGTGTCTCACTCTCTAAGATTTGGCTCAGACGTCGCCCCTACAGGAGGGTTTCTCTAACTTGCCCTCCTGAGGATCAAGCAGCCTTTCCCTGTGCTCTCAGGGAACCCTGGCCACACCTCTATCGTGGCTTATGTTGTAATGAAGCAACCTAGTAATTCTTGTGCTCAATCTTGCAGAACATGGGCTCAAGAACAGAGGCACAGCTTCCTCTTCATTTTATCACCTGAGCCCAGCAAAGTGCCAGTACCTAAATAGAATTGGTTGAATAAGCCAGAAAACCCATAAATGGACTCAAGTGAATTTAAGAAGTGAGTTTATCACTTTGATCTACCATTTATTCTTAAGCACCCCAAAACAGAGAGCAAGAACAACATGGTGGTCTCTTCACTCATTCAGCTCACAAATAGGCAGTCTTGGCAATGAAACAAACAGCTATAGATATGAAATAAGCAATGATGGGAAGTACATGGTGACAGGGAAACAGATAGCTGGAATGCCATTGCAAACCAATGAAAAGGTACTGATTATTTAATTGGTATTAAGAAAACTGATCAAATTTTTTGATGAGGGTAAGGAGAGGAAACTTCAGAGTTCCACCTTAAATTACTTCCAGTGGACCAGAGTTAAATATATGTTATATGGCATCTATTGAATGTTTATTTTCTTCTAAATTAATAATACACACTCCTTGCCCTTGAATATCTCTGAGTCTAGTGGGATGGACAGAGATCTAAAAAGGCCAATTACAACACAGTATGGAGGAACTGTGAAAAAAGTAGCAGGAAATTGAATAATAACTTACCTATGATCTGAGGAAGAATGAAAAAAGACAGTGCAAAAGCATATTCAAACATGCGATTCTGTAAGTTCTTCCTCCCCCTATTCCATCCCCACACATACAGAACTTTAAAAAAAGAAAAAAAGAAAAATAGCAGTAAATAGGAGAAATGGTTAAAAATTAAGTGCTTTCAGGGACTCATACAAAATCAGTAAGAAAACCATCAAGATATTACTAAATAAATGAACAAAAAAGATAATAAGCATGTAATTCACACAAGTAATCATATAATTCTTTTTTCCATTCTAAGACACTGGATGATGTAACAGAGAATAACCACTTTTCAAGGAAAATGAAAGAATGTTACTACATTAAATATTTACTTTAGAATGCAATCTGATTTTGGAAATGTTAAAAAGTCCAACTTGAATCTACTAAATAAAATATGGTTAATACTATCAAATAAATGTAATTAAACATGTTCATACTCTTGGAAAAGAAAACTGAATTAAATCAATGAGACGTTTTTAACCTACAAGACTGGTTAAATAGTGACCACATTGAGAGCCATGCAATAAGACTGTGTTTTATACTTTATGTTTAACCCTGTAAAGTAGATATTACTATCCCTATTTTACAGAAATAATGTTAAAGGAATTAAGGAACTTGCTTAGGGTAATTCTACTAGCAAATGCTAGAGCTGTTTTAATTTTAAGTATAATTCTCTCCTTAATATGAAGTTGCCTACTTATGCTATGAAAAAGGGTTGAGGCAAATGCATATATGCACAGTGGTTCAGTGAACATCGGTGTATATCTTCAGAAAGTAACTGGTCAATTTTAACAGAGCCATAAAAATGTACATACCCATTGGTTCAGTAAATCCATTTTAAAAATTCATCCAAGCAACAATATTTAAATAGGAAAAAGTTGTTAGCAACAGGATAAACATTGCAGTAGCATTTAAAGATGGGAAAAATTAGCAATGACCTAACCAGGTAAAAGGGAAGGCTAATTAGATTGTGATTATTTCAGCTTTATGGAACATCATTTTGACTTTAAAAAGGGTTGTAAGGATTTTATTTCAGTATGGTAAAAAATAATGTTAAGTATATAAAAATGATGTATTCACATGAATCATGACTTACAGGGAAACTGAAAAATGAAGCAAGCTGATTTATTTGGATGTGGTATTATAGGTATATTTTTCTTATCATTCTTGTGTTTATAGTATTTGTATAATAAACTTTTTCAAGAAAGCCCAGTATCTGCTTTTCCATAAAACAGAATTAATAACATACTTGATCCCACAAATAACCTACAATAAGGAAACTTTATAGACCCAAACTTGTTTACTACAGTGCTATTTATAAAGAAAAATCTGGAATTTGCCTTTCCCCAACAACAGGTAAATAGATCATGGCACATCCAATCAATGGAATATTGTAAGTATTAAAATAATTTTGGAAGCCATGGAATAATGTCATGTGTTTAAAATAAGCTAAAAAGACCTAGAATTATATGAAAGCTAATAGCAGCCATATGAAATATATATATGTATTGTTAAGGATAACTAAGGACCACTGATAATTTTAAGTTTGGTGCTCAGGTAAGATGAATAAGACCATTTATGTCTGTTTCCCTGAACTTTCTAAATATAGCTACTTTATAGCCATAACTTTTGTAAAATGGATGAACAGATCCTGGGAAAACGATGGTGGTATAAGAATCAAAGCAGAAACCTTCTCCCAAAATCTCATAAAACACAAAAATACAGCAAATACAACTAATTCTGAAAACAACCTGAAGACTGCAGAACAGGCTGCCTACATCTGGGGAGAAGAGAAGATTTCACAGTAAAGGATAAAATGGTAAAGCTGTGATCTGGCAGGACCCAAACATTTCCCCAACCCCAACCCACAGGTGGGAGGAAGAGGAGTGGAGTGGGAAGGGAGTAGAAGCCCAGGACTGCTGAACACCTGGCCTTGGAGATCTGCTCCAGGAGCACAAACCCACATTTCACAGTGCTCTGGATATTAGTGGGGCTTAGAAAGCAAAGATGGGCAGAACACTTGAAGAGGCTGAGATTCCAGCTGCTTGTACAGAATAGGTACACACTACTGGTCCCCCTGAGACAAAAAAAAAAAAAACAACAGGCTGTTTTAAAGACTTCACAGAAGTGAGAGGAGTGCTAGAGGGTCAAGGATTACACAGAGCTCTCTGCTCAAGAGAAAGGGCAGGTAGATAACACCTTCCCAGCTGACTCAGCCTATATGGTGGGCAACTCTCAGAAGCTTAAGATGCTCCATCCCCCTGGCTGGCAATGCATCCCAGAGGCCCCCCACTGTGATATGCAGCCTACCATTACTTTCTCCTGGCAGGCACTGGTTCCACTCACCTACCACCCCACCATTGCAGCAGACCAGCTGGAGGGTGGCTTCCCCGACAGCTGCTCCAGGGGCACAATGGTGAGGCTCCTCCACTGGTGCATGGCCCACTTGACCTGGCAGTGGAGGCAGGTGTTACAGCCAGGAAGGCAAGTAATCCTCTGGCTAAGTTATTTCCTCCTGGCAAACATTGATCCTGTGCACCTGCGGCCCCTTCCCTTGCAGCAGGCCAGAGGGAGGGTGGCTCCACCTGTAGCAGCTCCAGCTGCCTGAACAAGAGTTCTCCCTGCTTGTGAGATCAGCTGACAGTGCACCAGGAATCAGATCAATACAAGTCAGACAGGTGCAACACCCACTGCATGCCAACATCTGGGGCTCCCACAAAGGAACCTGAGCTTCTGAACATTAGACAACACCACCTGACAGCTATTATTCCATAAGAAACACTAAAAAAAAAGGAAGAGGCAGAGGAATTTGGTCCAAACAAAACTACAACAAAAAAAATACCAGAAAGATGGCAAAATGAAACTGAAATCATCATTCTTCTTGATAAAGATTTCAAAATAAAAATGACAAACATGCTTACAGATATACAGAAAAGTATTCAAGTTTTCAGAGAGGACTTCAACAGAGAGACAGAAATCTTGCAAAGGAGCCACTCAGAGCTAAAGAATACAGTATCTGAAATGAAACATACAGTGGAGGGACTTAGAGATATATTAGATGATGTAGAGTAGAAGGGAAATGAATATCTCTTATAATGAAAGAATACCCTACCTGGCAAGATTATCATTTAGTGGAGTGAAGATTAACATACAGTGGAGGGACTTAAAAATAGATTAGATGATGTAGAGGAGAAGGGAAATGAAGTAGAAATTAGAGAGCAGGAAAACAATGAAGCTAAGGAACAGAGTGAAAAAAGGATCTCTTATAATGAAAGAATAATAGGAGAGCTGTGAGACCAATCCAAATGGAACTTAGTCGCTTTATTCGGATACCAGAGAAGGAGAGAAAAAGGGACGAAAAATCTCTTTGAGGAAATAATTGTTGAAAACTCCCCAAACTGGGGAAGGAAATAGACACTCAGGTCATGGAAGGGCAGAGATCACCCAACAAAAGGAACCCTAGGAAGACAACACCAAGACATATAATAATTAAAATGCCAAAGATCAAGGATGAAGAGAGAGTATTGAAAGCAGCCAAAGAGAGAACAAAGATCACTTATAAAGAAAACCCCACCAGGCTATCAGCAGACTTCTCAGCAGAAACCCTAACGGCCAGAAGGGAGTGGCTTGATATATTTAATGTAGTGAAATAGAAGGGCATCCAAGCAAGAATACTCTACCTGGCAAGATTATCATTTAGATTTGAAGCAAGGATTAAACAATTTCCAGAAAAGCAAAAGTTCAGGGAATTCAACACCACTAAACCATCCATACATGAGCTCTTAAAGGGATTGCTCTAAATTAAAATGCTCCTAAGGCTAAACAGATATCACCAGAGAAGATAAACCCACAGTAAAAGTAGTAGACCAATTTATTACTAAGCAAATATGAAATTAAATTGACTGCTCACAAAGTTAGACAAGGGATAAACAAAGAGTGCAGAATACAACACCTAATATATAAAGAGTGGAGGAGGAAGAACAGGAGGGAAAAAAATATACCTTTAGATTGTATTTGAAATAGAGTAATCAGTGATAAGATAGACTGTTAGATAGTAAGGAAGCTAGCCTTGAACCTTTGGTAACCACAAAGCCTACAATGGCACTAAGCACGTATCTACCAATAATTGTCCTAAATGTAAATGGACTGATATACCAGTCAAAAGACACAGAGTCACTGAATAGATTAAAAAACAGCACACAGCTATATGCTGCCTACCGGTGACTCATTTCAAACCCAAAGACACACACAGACTAAAAGTGAAGGGATGTAAAAAGATATCTCATGCAAATAATAGGAAGAAAAAAGCAGGAGTAGCAGTACTTATATCAGACAAAATTGATTTCAAAATAAAGAAATTAACAGGAGACAAATAAGGACATTACAGAATAATAAAGGGATGAGTCCAACAAGAGGATATAACCATTATAAGTATTTCTGCACCCAACACAAGAACACCTACATGTGTGAAACAAATACTAACAGAATTAAAATTCTGCAACACATTCATTGAAGAGACCTTAATGCACCACTCACAATAGATCAACCAGACAGAAAACAAGTAAGAAGACAGAGGCACTGAACCATGCATTAGAACAGATGGATCCACCCAAAGCAGCAGGATACACATTCTTCTCAAGTGTATATGGAATGTTTTTCAGAATATATCACATCCTAGGCCATAAAAAGAGCAGCAATAAATTCAAAAACATTGAAATTTCACCAACCAGCTTCTCAGACTATAAAGGTGTGAAAGTAGAAATAAATTATGCAAAGAAAACAAAAAAGCCCACAAACACATGGAGGCTTAACAAAATGCTCCTAAACAATCAATGGATCAATGACCAAATAAAAACAGAAATCAAGCAATATATGGAGATGAATGAAAACAAAAATTCAACAGCCCAAAACCTGTGGGATGCAGCAAAGGCAGTTCTAAGAGTAAAGTATATAGCAATACAGGCTTACCTCAAGAAACAAGAACAGTCCCAAATGAACAATCTAAACTCACAAGGAAACCAAAACAAGAAGAACAAATGAGGCCCAAAGTCAGCAGATGGAGGGATATAATAAAGATCAGAGCAGAAATAAATAAAATTGAGTAGAATAAAACAATAGAAAGAATCAATGAAATCTGGAGCTGCTTCTTTGAGAAAATGAACAAAATTGATAAACCCCTAACCAGACTTACCAAGAAAAAAGAAGAGTGTACACACATAAACAGAATCAGAAACAAAAAAAGGGAAAATCACAACAGAAAACACAGAAATACAAAGAATTATGAGAGAATGCTATGAAAAATTATATGCCAACAAATTGGACAACCTAGAAGAAATGGACAGCTTTTTTGAAAATACAACCTTCCAAGGCTGACCCGGGAAGAAACAGAAAATCTGAACAGACCAATTATCAGCAATAAAATTGAATTGATAATCAAAAACCTACCTCAGAACAAAACCCCTGGACCAGAAGGTTTCACTGCTGAGTTTTAACAAACATTTAGTGAAGACCTAATACCCATCCTCCTTAAAGTTTTCCAGAAAAGTAGAAGAGGAGTGAATACTTCCAAACTCATTCTATAAGGCCAGCATCACTCTATACCCAAACCAGACAAAGACACCACAAAAAAAGAAAACAACAGACCAATATACCTGATGAACATAGATGAAAAATCCTCAACAAAATGTCAGCAAACTGATTAAAAAATAAATCAAAGGTCATCCATCATGACCAAGTGGGATTTATTCCAGGGATGCAAGGACAGTTCAATATTCAAAAATTAATCAATACCATACACACATCAACAAAAAGGACAAAAACTACATGATCATCTCAATAGATGCCAAAAAATCATTTGACAAAATGCAACATCCATTCATGACAAAAACTCAACAAAATGGGTATAGAGGGCAAGTACCTAAGCATAATGAGGGCCATATATGACAAACCCACAGCAAACAGCATACTTAACAGTGAAAGATTTGCCTCTAAGATCAGTAACAAGAAAAGGATGCCCACTCTCAACACTTTTATTCAACATAGTGCTGGAGATCCTAGCCATGGCAATCAGACAACACAAAGAAATAAAAGGCAGCCAGATTGGTAAGGAAGAAATTAAACTGTCTCTGTTTGCAGATGACATGATATTATACATAGAAAACCCTAAAGACAGCACCAAAAAACTATTAGGACTAATAACTGAATTCAGCAAAGTTTCAGGATACAAAATTAATACACAGAAATCTGTTGCATTCCTATATACTAATGATGAATTAGCAGAAAGGGAAATCAGGAGAACAACTCCATTTACCATTGCATCAAAAAGAATTAAATACCTAGGAATCAACCTAACCAAGGATATCAAAGACCTATACTCTGAAAACTACAAGACACTAAAGAGAGAAATTAAAGAAGACACCAATAAATAGAAATCTATCCTGTGTTCATGGTTAGGAAGAATTAATGTCATAATGGCCATCCTGCCTAAAGCAATGTACAGATTTGATATAATCCCTATCAAAATACCAACAGCATTCTTCAGTGAACTAGAACAAATAGTTGTAAAATTCATATGGACCTGGAAGAGCCAAAGCAATACTGAGAAGGAAGAACAAAGCTGGGGGGATTATTCTCTCTGACATAAAGCTCTAGTACAAAGTCACAGTAATCAAGACAATTTGATACTGGCACAAGAATAGACCGATAAATCAATGGAACAGAAAAGAAATCCCAGATATAAACCCACAAATGTATGACCAATTAATATACAATGAAGGAGCCATGAATATACAATGGGGAGAAGACAGCCTCTTCAACAACTGGTGCTGGGAAAACTGGACAGCTACATGGAAGAGAATGAAACTAGATTATTGTCTAACCCCATACACAAAAGTAAACTCAAAATGGATCAAAGACCTGAATGTAAGTCATGAAACCATAAAACTCTTAGAAGAAAACATACACAAGAATCTCTTGAATGTAAACATGAGCAACTTCTTCATGAACATATCTCCCTGGCCAAGGGAAACAAAATAAAAAATGAACAAGTGGGACTGCATCAAACTAAAAAGCTTCTGTACAGCAAAGGATACCATCAGCAGCACAAAAAGGCATCCTACAGTATGGGAGAATATATTCATAAATGATTTATCCATTAAGGGGTTAACATCCAAAATATATATAAAGAAATATAAAGAAATCACATGCCTCAACACCCAAAACACAAATAACCAGATTAAAAAATTGGTGGCGGATCTGAACAGACACTTCTGCAAAGAAGAATTACAAATGGCCAACAGGTACATGAAAAGATGCTCCACTCATGAGGGAAATGCAAATTAAAACCACAATGAAATATCACCTCACACCAGTTAGAATGGCCAGTATCCAAAAGACAAGAAACAACAAATGCTGATGAGGATGTGGAGAAAGAGGAACCTTCCTACACTGTTGGTAGGAATGTAAATTGGTTCAATCACTGTGGAAAGGAATATAGATGTTCCTCAGGAAAGTAAAAATGGAAATAACTTTTGACCCAGTATTCCCACTCCTAAGAATTTACCCGAAGAAAACAAGATCTCTAATTTGAAAAGACCTATGCACCCCTATGTTTATCACTCTGCTATTTACAGTATCCAAGGTAATGGAAGCAAACTAAGTGTCCATCAATAGATGAATGGATAAAGAGCAGTTGGTACATATACACAGTGGAATATTATTCCGCCATAAAAAGAAAACAAACTCTAAAAAAAAAAAAGAAAAGTAAACAAGTTCTACCATTTGCAACAACAAAATGGAGCTAAAGGGTATTATGTTCAGTGAAATAAGCCAGGCAGAAAAAGACAAGTAGGAAATGATTTCACTCACTTGTGGAGTATATCAGCAGCAGACTCACAGACACAAAGAAGGGACTAGTGGTTACCAAAGGGCAAGGGTGGGGGAGGGTGCATGGGGAGGGAGAAGGGGATTAAGGCACACTATAATTCACATTCACATGTGGGTATATCACAGGGAAGGCAGTATGGCATGGAGAAGACAATTAATGACTCTCTAACATCTTACTACGCTGATAGACAGTGACCGAAATTGGAGTGAGAACTTGACAACATAGGTGAATATTGAAACCACTTTGTTATTTATGTGAAACCATCAGAAGGTAAAAATAAAAAAGCCATACACAAAAAGGATGAAAAAATTAATTTTTAAGCTTAGCCAAAAAAAATGTATTTTGTTTTCAATTTTCAGTCCATTTGTTCAAGTCTGCCAATAGGTCAAATTTGAAAAGACCTCTGAACACAGAGAATACCTAGGGATTTAAGGTGGCCTCTCCTTCCATTCCACAGAAGAATGAGATCTTTGAAAACGTTCTCTGCTCCCTGTGGTGCTCGCAAAGCTCTACTACAGATCTGACATCAAAGAACAGGCCACACATCTAACCTCTGTTTGGACACAGTGGTTGTAGGACTTTGGCTTCCCTACTGAATTTCAAGGAAGGACCAGGTGAGGAATGTCCCCCTTTTAAAAGACATACAGAAACTAAAGAAAACTTTTACCACAACTTGAAATGGATAGCTACTTTAAATTGTGGCAGTAATAACTGATATAGTCTGGCTTGGACATTCACTTCCATCCCTCAGGCTCCTACACCTCCCTTCTGCCTCAACATTGTAGGTTTGTTTTGTCAAGTTAGACCTTATATTGTCTAATTTCAAAGGGTCTCATGCAGATTTGGTACCACTGGAGTCTATCCCTTCCACGATTTCCAGGCTTTATAACTCACCCTCCTTAGTGCCCACGATACTGCAATTCATGATTCCTCTCCAATAGCTGACTAATCCTCCTCTCCAGAAGAGACTCTACAGTACATAATCCCACCAACATCCTCAGAACCCAATAATCAGCCCCTTCTCTCATCCTGTAGACAGTTACCAGGGGTACTTCTCTGCTCTTTCAAAGCTATATATCTGAGATAGACTAAGTAGTCTGGCCTAACGAGTTTATCTCCCTTAACCCTTCCCCCTGCAGCCAAATGGGTATTTTCCAAACCAAATAATGTTTCTTACTAGGAAAGGCACTTAACACAGAGTGATGGGTACACTGAGGGAGGGCATTGGGTTTGGTGCCCGCTAGACCTGCGTTTAAGCTGGACCAGTGTCCAGAACTGGTTCCCTCAGGAATAATGCTGGTAAATTCTGATCACAACAACCTGGTTTCTTGACCATCCCCACTCAGTTCTTAGACTTCCTTGACATTGCATGTGTAGTTTACTCTCTTTCCTGTGGGAAGAAATAATGAAGGTCTTTGAAGAAAGAAATGTTCCTTCTCTTGAGCCTCTTTCTTCTTAGATATTGCTACTGACTATGTTTTGCCTACTAACATAGTCAAATCTCCACTGCAATGCATAGGGTCCCAAAAGTCCTGCCCACCTCAATAAAATTCGTCACCCACATTCTTGAAAACTATTTGTTCGGTTTGCATACCTATAAATGTTCCTGAAACTAATTTTTGCCTCTACCTCTAGTAGGATACTGCCCTGTAAAAAGGTCACCACTGATCTCCTAGTGGTCAAATCAGGTTTCCCTGGGTATGCCTCCTTTTATGCCTCCCTTCAGGTCTTGTGTCTCCTTCCCCAGATCCTGGACATCGTTCTCTCTTTGTCTGTATAATAAATGCCGTTGTCACAAGGGCAGTAACCTTCCTTTTATGCCTCCCTTTTTACTTCCTCTGCCAAGTAGGGTATTCACATGGATTGCCAAATAATCCCTTAAAATTATCCCACAGAATTGTCACAATAACCAAATAAAACAAGACATACACATATCATATTGAAAATGGGGAAACTGAGTCCCAGAATCAGATGGGTAGTGACTGTCCAAGTTTATGTGTAAAAACAGCAGAGGCAGATCTAGAATCTGCTCCGTGCTTCTGTATTTACTGAGCGTGTGGCAGGAGCTCCAACCCACAGGCCAGTGTACCTTTCAAAATCTGTTGATGTACATAGATAAAAGTCAACTTCATTACCTACTGGCCATTAGTTATGTGACTATGACAAGCCTTGAACCTCAGCAACTTCTCTGTAAATTAAAGCTGTCAGATGATCTCCACTAGCCCTCACATTGGGGGAATTTCACACAGTGCTCTCTATGAACTATTTATCATCAGAGTGACTAGTTCTGAATCATGGACAGGAGAAGCCCATTCTTTCATTGATTAGGTATTTCATGAACACATGCTGAGTGCTGACTATGCTTCTATGTCTCTGGGATTATAAGAAACAACAAAGCAGGCATGGACTCCATTGTCATGGCGTTTACAGACTACTGAGAAAAGACAGTGCAAAAATGTACAATCAAGATAATTACTAGATACTGAAAAGTTCAATGACAGAATTAAACCTCTTGCTGAGAAGGAGACATCTGAGCTGAGATTTGATGAGAAGTCAGGCATATGAAGGGGTAGGAAGAGAGGATTCCAGCAGAGGAAACAAGTTCTTAGAAAAGTGCCACAAGTAATTAGTTTTGTTACTTTGAAAGACTGAACATTCAACTGCTTTGCTCTTCTTCATTTCTTCTGTGAATTAGACATTTGGAATGTACTTATTTCCTTTCACCTGCCAGGAGAGTGTGAATATTAATCTGTCCTCCAGGAAAGGAGAACATTTTTTAGGTGCTAAGCATGGCTTCTTTAATTGAGTAAGGATACAATGAAAGAACCGATACAGGGAGTGCCTCCGAGGCTAACAGGAAAGGAGTGTAGAGATCCTGTGAGCTCAGTAAGAAGAGAAGATCACTAGTGGCAGACACTTCATATCACACCATGCCGGGTGGGGCCAAAATTTCAGGTGCCAAGATATGGCATACCATGGATTGCCAAGGAAGGCTGGACCCCAGGAAACAGAATCCCCCACTTCAGAGGAGATGTCTATGCTTCAAAGACAATTAAGGTCGTGTAATGAGCTTATATTTCAAGTCCCACACTCTGATCCAAACATATATCAGAATTAAATACAAATAAAGGACAAAATACGAAAAGTCATAAGATGGTCTCTAAAACAAGATAAACAGTGTGAAGCAGAAACTGATGAAAATGTAAAGCATGCAAGACCAAAGCTTTGGGGTTGCTGATGATAGGACCACAAAGCAAAGCAGACAGAGGTTGCCTGAGGACAATATGCTCACTGCTTGAAACTAAGGACAGGAAGGATAAAAGAAGGGGAAAGCCTGCCGTTGATTGCTCTCTGCATAATAGGTAATAAGAAGAAACTTCCTGTCTACATCATAAAGAAGATTCAATACAGCCTCATTACCAGCACCTGAAAGTATCCAGAATTCCTTTGATATTGCTCTGAGGGAAAAGCCTTAGCAAGATATAAAACCTAGTTCTGGACTAACTTTTGGAAATCCTAGAAAAACCCATATTAAAAAAATCATTTCAGCTGGAGGAAAACCACTAAAACAAAAAATCTCAAGCTGAGGGGGAAATATATCTAAAACATATGAAAAAATTAATACTAAGATAGGCAAGCAATAAATCAACAATTTAAAAAATTCAGTCTAGATGAATCAGTATTATAGGATGTCTGAAGAAGAGTTTATAATGAGTAGTTATAAGATCTTCAAAATAAAAAAACCCTTAAAATGGAAAAAAAAGATATGAAGAGAAAGAAAAGTTATCTATATAGATATATGAAAGTATCAGGTTTTGGAAATGAAAAAAAATCACTGGTAAAGTCAATGAAAAAGATCAACTCTGGAAAGCACACGGTCAAGAAGAGTCCGTAACTGGACAATAACATTAAAGATTCAGCTGGAGTGCAGCATGAAAGAGTAGTAACAATTCTTCAGGTATTAAGAGAGATGGAGTTTAGATGCCCAGGTAGCAATGTATGTCTAATTGGAGCTCAGAAGGATGGAAAAGGATATGTTGGAGAAGGAACATTCAAATATACACTAAGGATTTTCTATAATAAAAGATAAATGAGAATTCTCCATTTTAACATGTACTCAGAGTACTGAGCAAGATAACATAAAAATAAATAACAGAGATTATATATAAGGAAAAAAATCTTAAAAGCTATCTGATAAGGAAAAAATAGTATAACCCACACAGAAGTAACAATGATAGACACTATCAGCTTGTATCATTTTAAAGTGCTGGTGCAACACTATTATCAGGATAAAGTTATTTACAAAGTTAAGCTTCAGTAAAGAAAGGGCAGGAAAATTAACACAAAATTTTGTATCTATAATGACTACCTATGATGATGGGAAACCCTCTGAAAGACCTCTCTGGGAAACGACCAGAGGACAAACTCACTGGAGAAGAAGTCACGGTAGGAGGAGGAAGGAAAGCAAGACAGCAGAAAAAGGAAAAAAGAATGGATGATCCAATTACAGAACAGCGAAAGGATTCAAATACACATTTTTCTGAACATGATATAAAAATGACCAGCAAACACTTGAAAAGGTGTTCAATATTAGTCATTAGGGAAATGTAATTCAAAACCACAATGAGATAATATTTCACACCCAATAGAATGGCTATAATAGACAGACAATAGCAAGTGTTGGTGAGGATGGAGAAATAGGAACCCTCGTAACACTGGTGCAAGGATGACACTTTAGAAAGTACTTTGGTAGTTTCTCAAAATATTAAATGGAGAGTTACCATACTATCTAGCTATTCTACTCTGAAGTATATACCCAAGAGAAATGAAAACACATATCTACACAAAAACTTGTATACAAGTGTTCATAGCAACATTATTGTAAAAGGCAAAAGGTAGAATCAACCCAATTGTCCATCAACTGATGAATGGATAAACTAAATATGGTATGTATATTCATACAATGAAATATTAAGCAATAAAAAGGAATCAATTACTATGTCAAATCTAAATCTACTAAGATGCTGTAACATGAATGAACCTTGATAACATTGTGCCAAATGAAAGAAGCCAGACACAAAAGGCCACATATCACATGATTCCATTTATATATGTTCAGAATAGGCAAATCAATAGAAACAAATTAAATTGGCAGTTGACAGAGGCTGGGAGGGGGAGAATGAAAAATGACTAATGTATACCAAGTTTCTTTTTGGGATAATAAAAATGTTCTGAAATTAGATTATGGTGATGGTTGCACAACTCTGTTAATATACTAAAAACAATTAAACTCTACACTTCAGAAAGAGTGAATTTCATGGTGTGTGAATTATCTCTCAAAAAAGTTGTTATTTTAAATTTTTGAGGGTGCCTGCCTGCAGGTAAAACTATTTATATTGAAATTTATAACCTTAAAGGCATTTATCAGAAAAGAAAAAAGCCTGAAATCTAAATATCTATGCATCTACCTCAAGAAGCTAGAATAAGAATGGCAAATCAAACCCAAGAAAATAAAGATAAAAACAGAAATCAATGAAATAGAATATAAGCATATATAGAAAAAATGCAAGAAAGCTGTTTCTTTGAAAAGACTAATAAGTTTATAATCCCTTACCAAACTTATTTAGGAAAATAAGAGAGTGGACATAAATTACCAATATTTAAAGCAAACAGAAGTCATTACTATAGAATCTACGGACCTGAAAAAGTTAAGTGGCTGTTCTGAATGACATAACAATAAACTGACTATCTGGATGAAGTGGAAAAAAGTCCTAAAAAATGCAGTTTACCAAAGCTGACAAAAAAAATAAAAACTTTCATTAAAATATTGAATCCATTATTTAAAAACTTCACACCAAGAACACACAAGACCAAAAGACTATTTCCAGTGAATTTTTCTAATCATCTAAGGAAGAAACAGCTCCAATATTTTGCAAAACTTTCTAGAAAATAGTAAAAGTAGGAAGATACTTTAAAATTTTTAAATGAGGTCAGCCCAATCTTATTTCCAAAATATAACAAGGACTTCACAAGAAAAGTAATTACAGACCAACCTTTCTCATGATGGTAGCTGCAAAAATTCTAATCAAATATTTGTAATTCTATGGTACCAAAACTATGAACAACAAGAGAAAAAATAGATACACTTAATTTCATCAAAACTTAAAAATATTTACACAAAGGATACAATCAAGAAAGTCATAAGACAACCCAAAGAGTGGGAAAAAATATTTATAAATCATGTATCTGATAGAGCCCTAGAATCCAAAATATATAAAGAACACTTACAGCTCAAAAATGACAAATCAACCGCTAAATTTTAAAATGGGTAAACACTTGAATAGAGATTCTCCAAGAAAATATTCAAATGGCCAATAAGTACATGAAAAGATGCTCAACATCATAGCCATCAAGGATATGAAAATAAAAACCACAGTGTGATTTCTTACCCACTAGAATTCACTATGCTCAAAGAAATAGAAAATAACAGGTGTTGTTGAGAACTCTGTGCCCTCAGGCACTGCTCATAGGAATGGAAAATGGTGCAGTCACTATACAAAACAGTTTGGTGGTTCCTATTTTAAACATATAATTACCACACAACAAAGATACTTCACTCAAAAGAATTAATGACAGTTCAAATTAACTACAAATAAAACCTATGCATGAAAAATTCGTAACAGCACTATTTACAACATTTACACTATTTACAATAGGAGATGGAAACTACTCCAACAACTGAAAAACAGAGAACCAAAATGTGGCGTATGCATACAACAGAATACAATACAGCCAGGAAAAAGCTGATACTTGCTACAAACTGGATGAAACTCAAAAACTGTATGCTAACTGAAAGAAGCCAGATATTGTATGATGCTATTTATATGAAATGTATAGGTAGATAAATCCATAGTGATAGAAAGTAAATTAATGTTTGCCAGGGACTAGAGAGAAGGGGAGATGGGAAGTGACTGTTTACCATTAAATCCAGGATTTCCTTTTGCAGTGATGAAAATGTTCTGGAATTACATAGTCATGACGGTTTCCAACATTATGAATGTATTAAATGCCACTGAATTTTACATATTCAAATGGTTAAAATGGTGAATTTTATATTCTATGAATTGTAACACAATAGAAAATGCAAATTGATTTTAGTGATAGGTAGAAAGGCAAAAATACAGGTCAAGATCAAACGAATTTTATTCCAGGTATGCAAAATGTTTTTTGTTTTTGAATTGCTGTTATTTTTTTTTTTTGAGAGGGCATCTCTCATATTTATTGATCAAATGGTTGTTAACAACAATAAAATTCAGTGTAGGGGGGTCAATGCTCAATGTACAATCATTAATCCATCTCAAGCCTAATTCTCGTCAGTCTCCAATCTTCTGAAGCATAACGAACAAGTTCTTAGATGGTGAATGAATTCTTACATAGTGAATAAATTCTTACATGGTGAACAGTACAAGGGCATTCATCACAGAAACTTTCGGTTTCGATCACGCATTATGACCTATAAACAATCAGGTCAAATATGAATATTCGCTTGATTTTTGTACTTGATTTATATGTTGATCCCACATTTCTCCCTTATTATTATTATTATTTTTATTTTTAATAAAATGCTGAAGTGGTAGGTAGATGCAAGATAAAGGTAGAAAACATAGTTTAGTGCTGTAAGAGGGCAAATGTAGATGATCAGATGATCAGGTGTGTGCCTATGGACTAAGTATTAATCCAGGCTAGACAAGGGCAGCAAAACATCCGTGGATGCAGAAGATTTCTCTCAAAGCAGGGGGGGTGAGGTTCTGAGCCTCACCTCTGTTGATCCCAAAATTCTCACCTGATGGCCCCCCTGCGACTGTGCCTGTCTTAGGTTGTTCCTCCCTTGAGGAATCTTACCCGTCTCTGGCTAACCAGTCATCTTCCGGGGCCATACAGGGAAATGTAAAGTTGGTAAGTGAGAGAGAAGCCATATTGTTTGAAAAGGTTAGCTTTTTACTTGTTTGCAGATTTATGCCCTGTGGCTTCTATGCCCAGCACTTGTCTCGAGGTATCTTTACCACCTGGAGAAATTATGATACTCAGTAAATTCGATATGAGGCACGAATTCTATTTAAGGGTTGTAATTAGGAAGGAAGAAGAAAAGCTATAGATGTAGCATATGGAAGGAAACATGGGAGGATTGATTATTTCTTTGACATATCTTCTTGTAGAGTACCTTAAGTATGTATAGGTTTTAAACTACTAACTAATTTGCACACACATATTAACATAATAGGAATACGGTGACATAAACAAAGCAAATCTATAATTACCATCCATCTCCAGTGAAGACAAGAAAACCATTTAGGCACCCTAGGCATTTGTGAAAATTTATCTATGATATGATGGATATTGTCCAACTGTACTTGAACAGTCTGAGAAAAATCAGACAAATTAAAGCAGCCCATTTCTGGGCTCTGTTCACATCCCATATGTTCTTTTAAGCATAGATAGTCTATAGTCATGATATTTTGGAGTGCTACACCTTGCACCCCTCCCAAATCCTGGTTGAGTTCCAAAAGTACAGATCTGGTCAAATTCGTTGTCTCGCTGTATGCACATGCCAGCCTAGACATCTCCCTCCTCATTCCTATGGCAAGTCCAGGAGACGGTGGGCTGGATGGAGCCACAACCGCAGCATCATCCAGATCCCTGTGGAGGCTTTTTGATGATCATCCCCCGGCACAAGTCCTCCAGAGAGTGCTGATGCCGGAAGCTCCTCCTCATATCGTATCTTAGTTCATTTTCTGGGTATCCAAGCTAGGCCTTGATCTTCTGCATAGAAACAAACAGACCCTTTGCCCACACTTTGACATTCCCTCTATACCACTGTGCAGAACTCATTGGAGGTCAGCACATAGTAACTGCTTTTTTTTTTTTTTATTAAGAGAAAGGAATATTATCAGAAAAGAGTACCTCCATAGCTGATCATCTGACACCCTTTAAGTGATCAACATTAAGGATATTTAAAGCATGTGTTGATCTTTGATTTACCAATAGTTTTATCCTATCAAGGAGTAATCCCTCTTTTCTTTCTTTCTTTCTTTCTTTTTTTTTTTTTTAATTTTTAATCTACACTTACATGAAGAATACTATGTTTACTATGCTCTCCCCTATATCAGGTCCCTCCTAACAACCATATTATGGTTACTGTCCATCAGCTTAGCAAAATGTTGTAAAGTCACTACTTGTCCTCTCTGTGTTGTGCAGCCCAACTCCCCTTTCTCCCTCCCCCCCATGCATGCTAATCTTAATACCCCCCTTTTTCTCCCCCCCCCTTATCCCTCCCTGCCCACCCATCCTCCCCAGTTCCTTTCCCTTTGGTACCTGTTAGTCCATTTTTGGGTTCTGTAATTCTGCTGCTGTTTTGTTCCTTCAGTTTTTCCTTTGTTCCTATACTCCTCAGATGAGTGAAATCATTTGGTATTTCTCTTTCTACACTTGGCTTATTTCACTGAGCATAATACTCTCCAGCTCCATCCATGTTGCTGCAAATGGTTGGATTTTTCCACTTCTTATGGCTGAGTAGTATTCCATTGTGTATATGTACCACATCTTCTTTATCCATTCATCTACCAATGGACATTTAGGTTGCTTCCAATTCTTGGCTATTGTAAATAGTGTTGCGATAAACATAGGGGTGCATCTGTCTTTCTCAAACTTGATTGCTGCGTTCTTAGGGTAAATTCCTAGGAGTGGAATTCCTGGGTCAGATGGTAGGTCTGTTTTGAGCATTTTGATGAACCTCCAAACTGCTTTCCACAATGGCTGAACTAATTTACATTCCCACCAGCAGTGTAGGAGGGTTCCCCTTTCTCCACAGCCTCGCCAACATTTGTTGTTGTTTGTCTTTTGGATGGCAGCTATCCTTACTGGTGTGAGGTGATACCTCATTGTAGTTTTAATTTGCATTTCTCTGATAATTAGCGATGTGGAGCATCTTTTCATGTGTCTGTTGGACATCTGTATTTCTTTTTTGGAGAACTGTCTGTTCAGTTCCTCTGCCCATTTTTTAATTGGGTTATTTGTTTTTTGTTTGTTGAGGCGTGTGAGCTCTTTATATATTCTGGACGTCAAGCCTTTATCGGATCTGTCATTTTCAAATATATTCTCCCATACTGTAGGGTTCCTTTTTGTTCTATTGATGGTGTCTTTCGCTGTACAGAAGCTTTTCAGCTTAATGTAGTCCCACTTGCTCATTTTTGCTGTTGTTTTCCTTGCCCGGGGAGATATGTTCAAGAAGAGGTCACTCATGTTTATGTCTAAGAGGTTTTTGCCTATGTTTTTTTCCAAGAGTTTAATGGTTTCATGACTTACATTCAGGTCTTTGATCCATTTTGTTTACCTTTGTATATGGGGTTAGACAATGGTCCAGTTTCATTCTCCTACATGTAGCTGTCCAGTTTTGCCAGCACCATCTGTTGAAGAGACTGTCATTTTGCCATTGTATGTCCATGGCTCCTTTATCAAATATTAATTGACCATATATGTTTGGGTTAATGTCTGGAGTCTCTACTCTGCTCCACTGGTCTGTGGCTCTGTTCCTGTGCCAGTACCAAATTGTCTTGATTACTATGGCTTTGTAGTAGAGCTTGAAGTTGGGGAGTGAGATTCCCCCTACTTTATTCTTCTTTTTCAGGATTGCTTTGGCTATTCGGGGTCTTTGGTGTTTCCATATGAATTTTTGAATTATTTGTTCCAATTCATTGAAGAATGTTGCTGGTAATTTGAGAGGGATTGCATCAAATCTGTATATTGCTTTGGGCAGAATGGCCATTTTGACGATATTAATTCTTCCTAGCCATGAGCATGGGATGAGTTTCCATTTATTAGTGTCCCCTTTAAATTCTCTTAAGAGTGACTTGTAGTTTTCAGAGTATAAGTCTTTCACTTTTTTGGTTAGGTTTATTCCTAGGTATTTTATTCTTTTTGATGCAATGGTGAATGGAATTGTTTTCCTGATTTCTCTTTCTATTGATTCATTGTTAGTGTATAGGAAAGCTACAGATTTCTGTGTGTTAATTTTGTATCCTGCAATTTTGCTGTATTCTGATATCAGTTCTAGTAGTTTTGGAGTGGAGTCTTTAGGGTTTTTTATGTACAGTATCATATCATCTGCAAATAGTGACAGTTTAACTCCTTCTTTACCAATCTGGATTCCTTGTATTTCTTTGTTTTGTCTGATTGCCATGGCTAGGACCTCCAGTACTATGTTAAATAACAGTGGGGAGAGTGGGCATCCCTGTCTGGTTCCCGATCTCAGAGGAAATGCTTTCAGCTTCTCGCTGTTCAGTATAATGCTGGCTGTGGGTTTATCATATATGGCCTTTATTATGTTGAGGTACTTGCCCTCTATTCACATTTTGCTGAGAGTTTTTATCATGAATGGATGTTGAATTTTGTCAAATGCTTTTTCAGCATCTATGGAGATGATCATGTGGTTTTTGTCTTTCTTTTTGTTGATGTGGTGGATGCTGTTGATGGATTTTCGAATGTTGTACCATCCTTGCATCCCTGGGATGAACCCCACTTGGTCATGGTGTATGATCCTTTTGATATACAGTTGAATTCTGTTTGCTAATATTTTATTGAGTATTTTTGCATCTACATTCATCAGGGATATTGGTCTGTAATTTTCTTTTTTGGTGGGGTCTTTGTCTGGTTTTGGTATTAGGGTGATGTTGGCTTCATAGAATGAGTTTAGGAGTATTCCCTCTTCTTCTATTTTTTGGAACACTTTAAGGAGAATGGGTATTATGTCTTCCCTGTGTGTCTGATAAAATTCCGAGGTAAATCCGTCCGGACCCGGGGTTTTGTTCTTGGGTAGTTTTTTGATTACCATTTCAATTTCTTTGCTCGTAATTGGTTTGCTTAACTTTTGTGTTTCTTTCTTGGTCAGTCTTGGGAGATTGTATTTTTCTAGGAAGTTGTCCATTTCTTCTAGGTTTTCATAGTAGTCTCTAATAATTCTTTGTATTGCTGTGGAGTCTGTCATGATTTTTCCATTCTCATTTCTGATTATGTTGATTTGTGTTGATTCTCTTTTTCTCTTAATAAGTTGGGCTAGAGGCTTATCTATTCTGTTTATTTTCTCGAAGAACCAGCTCTTGGTTCCATTGATTTTTGTTATTGTTTTATTCTTCTCAATTTTGTTTATTTCTTCTCTGATCTTTATTATGTCCCTCCTTCTGCTGACTTTAGGCCTCATTTGTTCTTCTTTTTCCAGTTTTGATAATTGTGATGTTAGACTATTCATTTGGGATTGTTCTTCCTTCTTCAAGTGTACCTGGATTGCTATATACTTTCCTCTTAAGACTGCTTTCGCTGCGTCCCACAGAAGTTGGGGCTTAGTGTTGTTGTTGTCATTTGTTTCTATATATTCCTTGATCTCTATTTTGATTTGTTCATTGATCCATTGATTATTTAGTAGCATGTTGTTAAGCCTCCATGTGTTTGTGAGCCTTTTTGTTTTCTTTGTAGAATTTATTTCTACTTTCATACCTTTGTGGTCTGAAAAATTGGTTGGTAGAATTTCAATATTTTGGAATTTACTGAGGCTCTTTTTGTGAGCTAGTATGTGGTCTATTCTGGAGAATGTTCCATGTGCACTTGAGAAGAATGTATATCCTGTTGCTTTTGGATGTAGAGTTCTATAGATGTCTATTAGGTCCATCTGTTCTAGTGTGTTGTTCAGTGCCTGTGTGTCCTTACTTATTTTCTGCCCGGTGGATCTATCCTTTGGGGTGAGTGGTGTGTTGAAGTCTCCTAAAATGAATGCATTGCAGTCTATTTCCCTCTTTAGTTCTGTTAGTATTTGCTTCACATATGCTGGTGCTCCTGTATTGGGTGCATATATATTTAGATATCCTCTTGTTAGACTGAGCCCTTTATCATTATGTAGTATCCTTCTTTATCTCTTGTTACTTTCTTTGTTTTGAAGTCTATTTTGTCTGATATTAGTACTGCAACCCCTGCTTTCTTCTCACTGTTGTTTGCCTGAGATATGTTTTTCCATCCCTTGACTTTTAGTCTATGCTTATCTTTGGGTTTAAGGTGAGTTTCTTGTAAGCAGCATATAGATGGGTCTTGCTTTTTTATCCTTTCTATTACTCTGTGTCTTTTGATTGGTGCATTAAGTCCATTTACATTTAGGGTGACTATTGAGAGATATGTACTTATTGCCATTGCAGGCTTTAGATTCGTGGTTACCAAAGGTTCAAGGTTAGCTTCTTTAGTATCTTACTGCCTAACTTAGCTCGCTTATTGAGCTGTTATATACACTGTCTGGGGATTCTTTTCTTCTCTCCCTTCTTATTCCTCCTCCTCCATTCTTCATATGTTGTGTGTTTTGTTCTGTGCTCTTTTTAGAGCAGTCCCTGTAGGATGCCCTGTAGAGGTGGTTTGTGGGAAGCAAATTCCCTCAGCTTTTGCTTGTCTGGGAATTGTTTAATCCCGCCATCATATTTAAATGATAGTCGTGCTGGATACAGTATCCTTGGTTCAAGGCCCTTCTGTTTCATTGCATTAAGTATATCATGCCATTCTCTTCTGGCCTGTATGGTTTCTGTCGAGAAGTCTGATGTTAGCCTGATGGGTTTTCCTTTATAGGTGACCTTTTTCTCTCTAGCTGCCTTTAAAACTCTTTCCTTGTCCTTGATCCTTGCCATTTTAATTACTATGTGTCTTGGTGTTGTCCTCCTTGGATCCTTTCTGTTGGGGGTTCTGTGTAATTCCATGGTCTGTTCAATTATTTCCTCCCCCAGTTTGGGGAAGTTTTCAGCAATTATTTCTTCAAAGAGACTTTCTATCTCTTTTCCTCTTTCTTCTTCTACTGGTATCCCTATAATACGAATATTATTCCTTTTGGCTTGGTCACATTTTTCTCTTAGTATTGTTTCGTTCCTGAAGATCCTTTTATCTCTCTCTATGTCAGCTTCTATACGTTCCTGTTCTCTGGCTTCTATTCCTTCAATGGCCTCTTGCATCTTATCCATTCTGCTTATAAATCCTTCCAGGGATTATTTCACTTCTGTGATCTCCTTCCTGACATCTGTGATCTCCCTCCGGACTTTATCCCACTGCTCTTGCATTTTTCTCTGCATCTCATCCCACTGCTCTTGCATTTTTCTCTGCATCTCATCCCATTGCTCTTGCATTTTTCTCTGCATCTCTGTCAGCATGTTCATGATTTTTATTTTGAATTCTTTTTCAGGAGGACTGGTTAGGTCTGTCTCCTTCTCAGGTGTTGTCTCTGTGATCTTTGTCTGCCTGTAGTTTTGCCTTTTCATGGTGATAGAGGTAGTTTGCAGAGCTGGTACAAGTGACCGCTGGAAGAGCTTCCCTTCTTGTTGGTTTGTGGCCTTCCTCTCCTGGGAGAATAGCGACCTCTAAGGGCTTGTGCTGGGCAGCTGTGTGCAGACAGGGCTTCTGCTTCCTGCCCGGTTGCTATGGGTTTTATCTCCGCTGTTGCTGTGGGCGTGGCCTGGCTGGGGCTGCTCCTCCAAAATGGTGGAGCCCCGTTGGAGGGGGAGCGGCCAGGAGGCTATTTATCTCCGTAAGGAGCCTCTGTGCTCCCTGCTGCCCAGGGGTTTAGAGTGCCCAGAGATCCCCAGATTCCCTGCCTCTGGTCTAAGTGACCTGTCCTGCCCCTTTAAGACTTCCAAAAGACACCCTCCAAACCAAAACAACAATAGCAACAATGAGAGAGGGAACAGAAAAAAAAAAAAAAAAAGGGAAAAATGCAATTTTTTTTTGTCCTCAGGCGCCGGTCCCAGGCACCCGCTCACTGGTCCTGCTGCCCTGTCTCCCTAGCACCAGGGTCCCTGTCCCTTCAAGGCTTCCAAAAAGCACCCGCCCACCGGTCCCGCAGGGAAAAATGCCCGATATTCTTTGTCCTCAGGCACCGGTCCCAGGCACCCGCTCACCAGTCCCGCCGCCCTGCCTCCCTAGCACCGGGGTCCCTGTCCCTTTAAGGCTTCCAAAAAGCACTCGCCAAAAAGAGAAATAAAAAGGGGAAAAACGCGCGATTTCCTCCGTCCTCAGGTGCCGGTCTCAGGCACCCGCCCACCGGTCCCGCAGGGAAAAATGCAGGATATTCTTTGTCCTCAGGCGCCGGTCCCAGGCACCCGCTCACTGGTCCCGCCACCCTGCCTCCCTAGCACCGGGGTCCCTGTCCCTTTAAGGCTTCCAAAAAGCACTCGCCAAAAAAAAAAAAACCGCTCCGGTTTCTTTCCACCCGCCGGGAGCCGGGGGGAGGGGCGCTCGGGTCCCACCGGGCCGGGGCTTGTATCTTACCCCCTTCACAAGGCGCTGGGTTCTTGCAGGTGTGGATGTGGTCTGGATGTTGTCCTGTGTCCTGTGGTCTCTATTTTAGGAAGATTTTTCTTTGTTATATTTTCATAGCTCTATGTGTTTTTGGGAGGAGATTTCCACTGCTCTACTCACACTGCCAACCTGGCTCTGCCCCCCGCAAAATGTTTTAATAGATAAAAAGAAGTTAGTGTTACCTGCAACACTAACTGGAAAAAAAAAAGAGAGAAAAAAAGCATTTGGTCACTTGATAGATTTAGAAAAGCAATTTAAAGATAATTTTAAAATTCCACACCCCTATATGATAAAATTATTAACAAAGTACAGTAAACTTCCTGATACATTTATGAAAGAAAAATGAATGACGCTCTGTACATCAGCAAAAGAATTAGAAAATGTAGTAGGATGAACTACACATTTAACATAATAATAAGAACTGGGAAATAGTTAAACATAGATGTTGTTGTAGAACATAAGAATTTTGAAGAAATAGAGAAATTCCAGGGGCAGATTCAATATCACAAAAAAAGTCTATTTTTTCCCAAACTAAAGTATTTTTTTGACAACCTTAGATATTTATCAATACAATTTCAATAAAAATCTTAATTTCTCATGAAACTGACAAGCTGATACTAAAATTTATAGATTAATGGGCCAGAAACACCTAAAACAATTTTGAAGAATCATAAGGCAGAAAAACTCTACCTACCAGATACCAAGAGTTACTATGAAGCTGCAGTGATTAAAATAACGCTTTATTGAAGCAGAGATAAGCAAATAGACCAGTGGAACAGAATAGTGAGCCCAGAAGCAAATCCACACATACATGGAAAATTGGAATATGACAGAAGTGGCATTTTAAAGCGGTTGGAAAATATGGTACATTTAATAAATGATATTGGGAAAACTGTTGCCTATATGGAAACATTATATCAAATTAAATTTATATCTCAGAACATTTATGAAATATACTCTAAATGGATAAAATGCTAAATGGGAACAGCAAACCTTAAAACATATAGCTGAAACTATAGGAATATGTTTTTCTTTAAACAGGACAAAAAGAATTTCTTAATGCTAACAATAAGACAAAAGACAAACTTGATCAGTAACTTAAGACTTCTTATAACAAACAACTTTATGAATAATGTAAAAAGACAAACCAGACTGAAAAGAGCTTTGAAAAAGCATTTACTCAATAAAGGACTGTTATTAAGGGATATATGAACAAAACCTATAAATTAAAAAGAAAATGATAGACAACACAGCAGAAAGAAAAAAAGGAGTGGGCAACGATAATTAACTGAAGAGGAAACTGTAATGACCAGTAAATATAGGGCAAGATACTCCACCACACTGGTAATACCAGTAGTACAGGAAATGCAAATGAAATCTACACATAAATAGCACTGCATACACCTCAGATTAGCTGGAAATAGGAAATCTGACAAGAACAAGTATGAACAAGGATGAGGAAAAATGGTAGTTCTAATACACAGGCAGTAAGAAGTGATGTAATACACTCACTCTGAGAAACAATCTGGTGATAGATAATAGCAAGGTTGCAAACATGCCTGCCATTTCATGTAGCAAAGCCACCCAAGAGAAAACTGCACACATTGAAATGAAACATACACAAAGATGGTTCCTAAGAACTGGCTTATCAAAGGAAAACAAAAGAGGAGAAAATCTAACTTTTCATCAATAAGACAATGGGTAAATAAATTGTAGCATTTCTAATAAATGAGGACATTACACAGCAGTCAAAAACATCCCAAAACATAATGTTGAGTGAAAAATAAGAATGATGTATATATAACAATACTGAAATAAAAAATTTAAATACACTATAGAATATTAGTTGTTATTTTTGAATACCTGTATGTCTTTTAAAAAGTACAAAAATATGGATAGATGGATAGAAAGGATTGTCACCAACTTTAGGATTGTTGTGACTTCTGGGAAGGGGTAAAAAGTGAACTCCAACCGTATTTGTATGGTTTGACTTCTTAAACAAACAAATCAAGTAGTTAAGGCAAATAAAACAGAATGTTAAAGTTTGGTAAATCCGAACGGGTATTTTTTACATAAGCCTCTGACCATTAGAGAAGGGTTTTAAATGTTACACGGAAGTTTTTTTTTTTTTTAGACAAAATTCCCCTGTGTCAGGAATGTCTTGACTCTCAAGTGCCCCTATTTTTGTTGGCATTAGAGAAACATGGCCTCAGAGTTGGAATTAAAATGGTATAAATAACATTTTAAAACTAGTCTTTATAGAAGTGCAGTACAGACTTTATGCCTACTGTACACACCTATCATGGAAGTGGGGAAAAAAACAGAAAGTCACAAAGGAAACACATCAAATATAAGACTAAAGATGTTCATGGCGCTTCTCATTCATTGAGAAAAACTGGAGACCACATCAAGATCCAGCCAGCATCAGGAAATAATAAATTATCATGGCACAACTATACTACAGTATTCTACACACTAATTAAAATTATTTTTGTAAGAAAGCGAATAACATGAAATAGCAGCTCATGTTAAACAGTATTACACATAAAATTAACATTAAAAGTATGACATAAAATTAAAGCAATAGCATATTTTGAACCATGCAAATACATTAATTTAAAAAAGAAAAGAGGCCTAGAAAAATCCCTTTGGCGTAGTGTTTCTTCCTTCCAATTCACTGTTATACACTTTCCCAAACTTTTGTGAATGTGCATCTATTCCTTTATATTTAGAAATAAATCCATTAAAGACACATTAAAGTGGAGAACAGCAATATACCTCTTCTCTAATGCAAAAAGAAATGATAGTTTAACCAAGGTGCTTTTCTCTGTGTCTTTGACATTAACTGCTATTTTCTGTTTTGACATATGCTGCATCTGCTTAAAGTTTTAATCTTGATTTAAAAAGATACGATATGCTGCTTATTTACCTAGAAATTAGAATGCACAGCCTGTGGCATAACTCTCTATTCTATTAAAGAGAATAATTCTCTTGTCTGATCATCATAGAATCTCTCCCCAAGGATCCCAGCTAGACTCTGGCATCCTGGCAGGTGAATACTTCAATTCAGTATTAAGAAATTCAGCACTTAGAAATGTTAGAATGTTATTCTTTAAAGAACAAAATGTAAATGGAAGAATCGAATTAGATGAGAGTTGTGTTCCCCCTCCTCCTCTGTTCGCTTAGGAATATATAGGAAATGAAAAAGAAAGCAAACAAGTGGTAGGAAGGAGGGGGTGGGTAGGGCAGACTAGAGCCCCTGTTATGATTCAAATGTTCTCCAAAATCACTGGTTACATTTGCAGTATAGGGGGCAGTATATATTTCATTTAAAATTAATAAGACAATGAGGGCATCACCCATGTGAGTTTAAGAAATAGGGTTGAAGCCAGCTCAGATTGGGGTGGTTGGGAAGAGGAGACTCATTTAAATATCCTGGCTCTCAGTTTTCTCACATGTAGAATGGAACTATATAATAATCACAAAGTGAATATCAATTATTTTGGTCTGTCCAGCATTGGTGCTGTGGGGAGCTATCCCCTCCCCAGGCTCTGTAATTCTGGAAGGGCTTCCAGCCACAGGCTTGTGCATAGGAAGGAAGCCTTGCTACCATCAGCATCCATTCCCCAGGCCACCATGCAAGGGGTAGACACAAGCCAAGGCTGGCCAATCAAAGCTCTTCCATGGGTCTGCTTAATTTGGAAATGAAGGAAAAAAGGAGGTCTTGCCTTTGGTGCATATGTTTGGAAATAAGGGGCCAACTTCTTAGCCACACAAAGAAAGACTAGCTGCAATAGGAAAGAATGACTGAGAGACGGCGAGTGAGGGCAAGAGTGGCAAGGGGCCATGGGCAGAGCCACGGTTCTCAGGCAGGAAGCAAGGGGACGGGGCACAACCAGGGCAACACATCTAAAAGCAGTGGGATAACTAGATGAGATGAGAAAAAAACCAGACAACAGCAAGCTGTGGAGAGATGACAGAAAGCATATGAAAGCTGGGAGGCAGAAAGAGAATCAGAGGCTGTGAGCCAAGGAAAGGAAAGAGAGATAATTAGGGGGGATTAGATTAAGGGCAAAGGAGGAGATCAGATAGAGGGCTTGTAGGTAATGAGGAGAAGGTGAAGAAAGAGGAGTGAAAAGGGATAGAGGCAGATAAAACCTGAGAGAGGTGGGGCTGGAAGGAGAGGGTGGGGAGAGGGAGAATGTGAGTGAGCTCAAAAACCTCCTCTGTACTCACTGCATGCAGAATAAAGCCTGGAATGCTTTTCTGACATCCCAAGTACATAATGCTTTGAGCTATATCCAAATTTCCAACCCCGTGTCTCACTATTCATACCAACTCATGTGTCTACTCGAGTTTTGAGGACACACTCTGACCTTTTCCACTTCTTTGCCTTAGGCTCATGCTATTTCCTCTGTCTAGAATATTCCACCCACCCCCCACTCCCCCTTAACATACTAGCCTTGTTTCAGTGTAAAATTCTAACATACCACCTCCAAGAAGACTTCTGAGCTACCCCAGCTGGAATTAATTCTTTCTCTCACAATTACTTGATAATATTACCTTATTACAGCACTTACTTGCCTTGCATGCCTCCATTAGTCCAGAGACTTTGGAGAACGGATGTATTTTATTCATCTTTTGAGCCCCTTCCACTGAAGTTCCAAGTGCTTTACATACAGAAGTTGCCCAATAAATGTTGGCTGTATTCACCTGAAAGTCAATTTATATATTCAGTAGCTGTTGACATTATTTAGTGGCTTCCCAAAGAAATCGCCCAAACAACCTGATGCAAAAGTGACAGAACTGAGTTTCTTCTTACTGTGGGAGGAAGAGCACTACCTTGAAAGCATCTTCTTATCCCCACTAATGGGGAACAGCAATGTGGGGACGTTACGGATATCTGAAGTCTACTTTTCATGTCTTTCAATGCAGGGAGTTTGGCTAGGATTGGATAAGAATCATGATACAGCAGTTTGGGATTGGTGGACACTATATAGTGAGAATTTTGAGGGGCCATGTTCAAAAGGTCTTAGAGTATAAACTTGTCCAATGTTTTTTCTACCGGACAGTTGATGGGTCTTCAGAATGCACAATAAAATTATTTATAATAGTTATCTTCTTGGGCAAGCATTTTCTGAAAGAGTAATGTTATATTGATAAGGACAATATAAAAGTAGTGTCACGTTAACAGTGGATGGTAGGCTGGGATAGGGGGCAGGGTTCTTTCTTTAACATCAATAAGAATTGCCAGGCATCCAGTAACAGCAATGTAAGGATGGGTTTTAAAAGAAAACCAAAAGAAGTAAAACACCCCAAAGCCTCTATATTGTCTCATCATCCTAAGTCTTTTCCATTAGTCAGTCGCCTCATTTTTTAAATGAGACAGAAGCAACAAGAGTGGTATCCTGTAATTCCAACATACAGACTCTATTAGGAAATACAAATCCACATATTTTTAGAACTTTCAACATGTCCCTAAAATTCTGAATGTTGGAGAAGAAAAGAGAATGATGAAGTTTGCAGATGTGAGTTATGCCAGGGATGCTAAACAAGCTTATTTTACCTTTATCTACACTGAGTTCCTTCTGGGCTCTTGTTAAAGTGCTGAAGCCATGTTTGGGCTTAGTGGCAATAGCACTATGACTGATTACTGATGTCGGCCATGAGCATTACTGATGTCAATCACACAAGTTGGCCAGTGGCGGTCTACATGCTACATAATTGCCATTTTGGGGTTATTGAGTTGAAGAAAGACTATAGGTATTGTTTCATTCCATTCATACTTTTTGCTTGGTTTTCCCTTGATTTTAGCTTCCCATTGTTCCTGATAGAGCCACATCAATCCCAAGCAGCCACTATATCTTTATTGCCAAAATCTTTGGGTGAAGGCTCTGGAGAGTTCAATGAAAATACAAATGTTTCTGAGGAATAACACAGTAAAGTATCATTCTTAAATGACAGCAGGAATCGTCTCAGCTGACTAGAATCTTGAGGTAATGGAGGTAAATGGTAAAAATATTCTGATAGGGATACAGGGATACAGGATACAAGGATACAGGATACGGGGTTACAGGATTAAAAATAGGGATAGGGATACAGAACTAAAAATAGTATCTCTGTGCTCCCTAACCACCAATTGGCTCACAATGTGACCCAAACAAGTCAAGAGAATCCTTCCCTAGGATTTTTTAATCTGATTCTAGGAAAAGAACTCTCTTACTTCTGGGGTTGCTAAACAAGGCTGGTTTAAGCCTAAAGCTGTTGCAGCTATGCTCCTTCCCCACACCTTGCCCTATACCTGATGTCTAGAGGAATCCAATCTGAAGAAGGAAAATGTGGGGCTAGGTCACATAGAGAAGTATCACACAGAAAGCGGGAGTATCAGAAACTGAATGACACCATTATGAACCTTGCAGATTACCCTACTCTCAGACATCGTAGTTACAGCAATCAATAAATTCTTCTTGCTTAAACCATTGAGTTTGAGACATTTCAGACTCAAAGAATCTGGACTAGGATTCATTAGCCCACATCTAACAATGTGTCTTAAGTGCCAGATACATGCATGATTTTGGCAGTCTTTAGGGATCCTCATCTCTCTTGCAGCTCTCTCTACCCATATGCTATGGATTTCATAAGGCAGAGACCAAGTTTTCACTTAACTTTGTAAACACAGATTTTATACCAGTCAGCTATATCTTTTGCACTGCAATGGAAACCAGATTAAAATTCACAGAAATCCACAAGAGGCTAAATATGTCCTTTAGTGATGCTGTGTATGGGTGGATAGAACAAGAAATCTCACTAAGCCATTTGGGGAGATGCGAAATAGAAAAATATTCATATGGTCTCTAGCAATCTCTTTTAGACTCTGAAAATGTTCTGGGAATATATGATAACAGAAATAAAACTCAAAAACTATCAAATCTGTCTGAAAAAAATTAATTTTGTAAAGAAAACAGGAAAAGCCTGCTTCTCCCAATGACGGTGTTACTGGAATTGTCCTCTAGAGGTCATGCTAACCAGTGCAATCATCCTCTAATAAGCAAACGTTTCATTGTCTTCCTTAGATGAGTGTTTTGCAAACTGTTTCCTAGAGCCTGGGTATTAGTGTGATGCAGAAGGGACATCATCAGGGTGAAGAGTACGAAGAGGATGGCACTCTGGGTTACCATCTTGTATCCAGTAGAATCTCTTTTTAAAAATTATCTTCTATATACTGGGCTCCCAAGGAAAAGTTATTTGGAAAAATGTTTTGACTGTTTAAAAATTAGAAATTAACTGCTTTAACTATATCAGTAACATCAATCCTGGTTTTGAGTTCTTGGGTATCTCAGGTATTGAGGGTCTCAGTTAACAGAAGACGATAACAATGATTTCATGTTGAAATCCTCTGGCACTGAAAGTTGTGTGCAATGTTTTGATCTATAAGGACCATCCTCTTCTGCCAACTCTTTATTAGAAAATAAGTTTCTGCCCATGTTACTTTCTGGAGTACATGTCAAAATCAGATGAGCTCTGATGTTTGTTAGAAAGTGAAATAAAGGTTGAGGTCAGGACACTAGTGCTGCTTCTGGGGTTTAATCGCCTGGAGTTATCAGAGAGTCTTGATGTGAAATTCTACCATTTGAGATCATAACCTCAGAATGCAAATAAATCCCTGTTGTTCTAACACAAAGACCCCCAAACATAACTAACACTTCTTCAAGGCATTCCCCTTACATGTCATCAATGCAAAAACCACCTGTGCTAGCACTCTTTGGTGCAAAGGAGAGATAGAAAGAGATTATTAGGAAGTACCATTATAACAAGCCTATAGAAGTACTATGGTTTTATAGAATTATTCCCCAACACAAAGTTATTATGACTTTGTTAATTTTAAAATTCTGTCCTATTTCATAACCAAAAAAGGCCTTAAAAGACAGAGAACCCGTAATTCTTTATCCTATTACCTATCTTCAAAAAAAAAAAGCTGTTTCTTTTCTCCTTTGCATTTAGATTCCATTCTTCTGCTTGTTCGGGGAATTTTCAAAGAGACAAAAGAATATAAGAAATATATTCTTATATATTTCTAACAAAAGAAATACTTAAAAGAATATAAATGTCAAACACATGTAAATTTCTCCAGCTTCGTTTTTCCCCAAGTCAGGAATGTCCTTTGTTTTCTTCTGGTATGTTTCAACTGTCTGACATCTCTGGTTGAGGAGCAATCATCCAGGCAGTGTCCTTACAATGTAATGACAATCAGTTACTTGAACATGTGCAAGCACTGATAACAGAATTCAGAAGGGTCAGAAATGAGCGGAAAACAGACATTTCAAATGAGTGCACAGCAGCTGCTGCTGACCTTGTCTTAAGATTGCATCCAAACACTTATTAAATTTCTGTTGTAAAATAGAGGGAAGCCAAGTGAAATTGTGATAAATGATCATTTTGGAAAGGAGGGAGAACACTTTACTCTTTAAATGATATCCTGCAGTTAAATTAAATGCTTTCAGAAACATCTTTTCTCCCACTTACACAAGTTCAGCTAAGACAAAGGAGGTGTTAAGGAGACAGCACATCTTCAGATTTATACCTTCTTTGAGGATGATCTTACAGTTTTTATGGAATTGGAATACAACTAAACCAAGTACATGTAAAGAACAGAGGCACTAAACATTTCAGCAAAGCTATAGTGAACACATGTAGGATTTATCCCAAATATACAAATATGAAAGTATACAAGTATACAAATATGAAAGCAACTGCAATAGCTATCTATTATTGAGTGCCCACTATAATCCAGGTGCTCTTTTAATTCAGAAGGACTCTGCAAACTGGGCAGGATCCTCTACCTTGAAGAGGAAAGCTCAAAGGCTTAGATAAATTAACTTGTTCATGGTAAAGCAATTAATATGAGATGGCTCTAGGATTTTAAAGTAACCCTTTTTTACTCTAAAATCAGGAGTGATAATCTTTATGCTCTCCATTTAAAAACAAACTAAAAAATAAATGGGGAACCAGAAAAGTTAGTGGTTATGATATTGCATCATATGAGCTGAGGAATTTTAGCCATTTAACCTGGAGAAAAGAGATTTGACTGACTTTATAGGAGCTGTGGGAAAATATCTGGAAGGTCACCATATGGATGAGAAGAGACAGCTTTTTAATCTGTATGTTTTATTAAAAACAAACAAGAACTTGTAGGTTGTACTTCTAGCTAAAACAGACAAGTTTGATTCAGACTAAACTGTCCATTAAGAACAAACTATAAAAGCAAGGCAAAATAAAAGAGGAAAACCCCACCTGTTTATACTCATCAGTGAACAATTAACACAGCCAGGATTCAACAGATCAAGATCCTAAAGAGAAGGAAAATATATTGAGAAAACCCTTCTAGTTGTGATTTTTTTTTTCTTCTGGTATGTTTTTAGGGGAAAGAATAGGGGCAGATCAAGAACTTCTGTCAACCTCACTGGGTTGAGAAGACCAAAATAAATTAGCTCAGGGGTACCAAGGAAGCCAGTGTTTAAGGGAAAATAAAAGCATTTCTAGATAATCCCCCCTAATAGTGAGATCATTTGTCACTAGCACAGTGACATCAAATAAATTCTAAAGGAAGTTCTTTAGACAAAAGGAAGATGGTCCCTAGGAAAGAAGTGCAATGCAGAAATAAATAAAGAGCATCAGAAAGAGTAAATACATGGATAAACCTAAATGAATATTGACTATTTAATAACACACATCTTGTGGGAATTTTATGTGTACATACACACATGATTGAATGTGTTTCATACATAATTTTAACATGCAACGTTAACACAGAAGGTAGGAGAAGGATAAATGGGATTAATGTTTTTAAGCTTTGTTTTACCCTAAAAGTTGTCAAAGTAAAATTTAAATTGGAATAAGTCAAGATTAATTTTGTAATCTGTAAAATAAAATCTAAAATGAAATAAAACAATGTACAATTAATAAGACAATAGAGGGAAAAGAGAATATAAAAATATCTTATTTCAAAAGAAGGCAAAAATAGCAGAAAAAGGAAAATAAGACAAATAGAAAGCATAGTGAAATAATAGATTTAAACCCAAATATGTCAGCAATTACATTAAATATAAATGGATTAAACATACCATAAAGACAAACATGATCAAACTGGAGAATAAAGAACAAAACTCTAACATACCTTGCTTCCAGGAGACCCAACTAAAATACAAGAACCAGAATGAGTGAAAATAGAAGGATATATATCTTGCAAATACTAATCCAAATAAAGCTGGGTAGGTAAGCTAATAAAACACTAAGATTTCAAGAAAAGAAGGATTAGTGAGAGAGAGAGAGATAGCTTATAATAAAATATTTAACTATAATGTAAATGCATAGACACCTAATAACATAGGCTCAAAATACATAAATCACAAGCTGACAAAACTAAAAGAGGAAATAAAACTGTATATTCATAGCTTGGCAGAACTCATCTCTCTCAGTAAATAATAGAACAAACAGAAAATAAAGAATAAGATATACTTTCGAATAATTCAATAAACTTAACTGATCTCATTGTTATATATATAAGAATCCTATGCCAAACAACTACAGAACATGAAGTTTTTTCAAGGATACATGACATCCTTACTAAAATGTGACATGAAGCAAGACTATGTCTTCTGACTACAGTGGAATTTAATTGGAAATCAATAACCAAGAGATAACTAGAAAACCCTGAAATGTTTATAAACTAAGCAAGTGTTTTCTAAATAACCCATGAGTCCAAAAAGAAAAACAAGGCAAATCAGAAAATATTCTTAACTGATTTTGAAAACATAGATACTGCTTTGTGGAATGAAGCTGAAGTAGTGCTTACAGAGAAAGCTATGAAGTCAAACATACATTTTAGGAAAAAAAGTGTTTAATTACATAATAATCTATGAGAAAAAGAACAGCAAATCAATTGCAAAAAAGAAGGAAATATTAAAGAGAATAAAACAGTGAAATAGAAAACAAAGAAAAATGTAAAAATTTCACTTTTTTGAAATATGAATAAAATTAATAAACATCTAGCATGACTGATTACAAAGAGAAAATTTCAAGAAATAAAAGGGACATCATCAGAGAACTTACAAATGTTTAAAAGATAATAACTTCTAGTTTTCAGATAGGATTTAGAAAAAAGAATGAAGAATAAAGAATGGTCTTAAAGGACCATTGTTCCCATCTATATAAACTAGAAAGACAACTGAATTCCCACCCACCCCTCATCATACTTAAGGTATGGAAGCGTTGGAAGACACAAAGTCTGAAGAGATTAAGTTACAGTGGAATCTAAGGTCATCCTAGGTCAGCAGTTATCAGTGACCAAATTTTCTTCTGCAGAGTTGTCACAGAGACCAGTGGTAAACTGAGCCTGCTGGAAGTACTGGAACTTTGCTGAGACACAGAGAAGCCTGCAGACCTTGAGGGCTGGCATTAGACTGAAATCACTAGAGGCTCTGAATGCAGAGAACTTGTTCTTGCCTGACAACTTTCCCCCAAGGAACTTTTGCTGAGTGGAAGTGGCACGGAAGCTGAATGAGAATGCAGAGAGAGCATTCTGTAGTCTTACAGTAGGATCCCAAAGTCCTACTAGAGAGAGTAGCTTGTAATTTATACAGGAAAAAACAAGTTAGTTCTAAAGATATTTGATAAGACAGGTGAAGTCAAGCTAGCTAAAGCTGTAACACAGCCAAAAATTAGCTCAAGTTCTGATCAGATTATAAAGATTGACCCTTCTCCCTAATTTACCCACAAAGGAAAAGACATACCGTCCCTCACAGAAGGTAATATCTATTCCAGGGATTATAGTTTTCCATTACACAATTTCTGGTATGCAATAAAAAGTTATGAGACAAGTAAGAAGTAGTATGATATGATTTCTCATTTAGAGAAAAAACTAGCAGTAAAAGCAAATTTATAAATGGTTCAGACATTGGTTTTAGCAAAGATCTTAAAATAACTATCAAAATATATTAAAGAAATTAGAGGAAAAGATAGACAAAATGTATACAAAGAATGAGAATTTTCAGAGAAAAATAATATCTCTAAAAGAGAATCAAGCATAAATTCTAAAACTGAAAAAATACAATATATGAAATTAAGAATTTCTTTAATGAACCTAAATATAAATTTACACTAATATAATTTAATACAAAATTATATTATTACATAAATGCAATTTAATACAAAATTATTTTGCATATTAATATATAATATATTTTAACTTATATTATCTGTAAAATTAAATAAATTAAGAATTTATTGAATGCAACTAAAATGTCATTATTTAATGACACAGTAGAAAATAAAATAACAGTTATTTCATCTAGGTAGTCACAATCAAGATTGGTTAAAAACCAAAGATAAAAGAAAAATTTTAAATTCAGATGTGAAATAAATTTTTTAAATGAAGACAAAGAAAGTAGGTAGATTATATTCAGAAACTAAGAATAAAAATAATAATTGACTTCGTTAGAAAACAGTGGAAGACAAAAGACAATAGAATTGACATCTTTAAAGTGCTAAAAAAGAAATCTAGAATTTGAAAAACAAAGCCTATATAAAGATATTTTTAAACAAATGAAAGCTGAAACAATATGTCACTAGCTTTTCTGGCCAAAAGGGAACAGCCCATGATGGCAGCAAAAATCTGTAGGAAGGAATGAAAAACACCAAAAAACATCCAATATGTGCATAAATGTAAAATATTCTTAAAAGTTAAAAAAATATTATTGACTATTAAAAAGCACATTATTTTTAGCCACATTAAAAATAAAAACAATGTATCAGGGAGTTCATAATATATGTAGAAATAAAATGGATGATATCAATAGCATAAGGGATTGGAGAAAGAATAAATGGAATTATAACCATAAAGTTTTTACAGTGCTTATGAAATGGTAACAACTAATTCAATTATCTTGATAAGTTGAGGTAATAAATTGAGGATGCACAGAGTAGTCATTAGAGCAATGATTCTCTACTTGTGGTAATTCTTCCCCTAGAAGGTCATGAGCTATTCTCGGTTGTCTCAACTGGGGTGTGGGGTAGGATTGCTACTGTTAGTGGGAAGAAGCCAGGGATACCACCAAACATCCTACACGGTGTAGAACAGCTCCCACAACAAGGGGTAATCTCACCCCAAATGTCAATAGTGCTGAAGTTGAGAGAGCCAGCGTGTTGCTGGTTACTAAAAATATATACATATATTTTTAAAAAGATTACAGCTTCAGCTGGAATGATTTAAAACACCATGATTAATTCAAAAGAAGGTTAGAGAAGTCAAAATAAAGATGGGACAAATAAAAAATAATAATAAGCCACTAGACATAACAGCAAATGTATCAGTGATTACACTTGATTTTTGATGGGCAAATACTCTATCTATTGGCATAAAGTGGTTTCTAATAAGACAGACTGTCAGACAATCTGGAAGACAATTTTTCCAGATGGACTGTGAAGAATGAAACAAGCATATTTTGTTTACAAGAGACACACTTTAAATATAAGTGCACAGATAGGTTGAAAACAAAAGAATTGAAGAAGTATTCCATACACTGACCTTTAAAGCTTGTGTAGCCATAGGAATGTCAGACAAAGTAGACTTCAACAGGAGTATTATTAAAACTAAAGGGGCATTTTTCTTAACAAAATGGTTGGAAGACACCATTCCAAACATGTATGTAACTAACAGCATCCATTCAAAGTACATGAAGCAAAAATTAAAGCTAGATGTGATGAAACTAAGAAGAGAAGGAGATAAATCCACAGTAATAGTTGGAGAGAATAACATGTCTCTTAGTAAATTGATGGAACTAGCTGTAATCGATAGAACAAAATTATTCAGTAATATTCAGTATAGACAACGAAGATTTTGAAGACTAGTAATCTATTTGGACTGATTGATATGTATTAAATATGAAAAACAACAACTGCAGAAAAGTCTTTTCAAGTGTACATGGAATATTATCCAAAATAGACCATATGCTGCTTTGTAAAGCAGGTGTCAAAGTTTAAAAGCAACGAAACCAAAAAAGAAAATGTGACCTGGCCATAATAGAATTAAACCAGAAACCAATGATAAAGACAACTAAAAATTTCCAAATACTTTTAAAGTAGATAATGTATTTCTAAATAGTACATGAGTTAAAGAAGAAACAATATTTAAAATTTGAAAATAACTTGAAAGAAAAACAATGAAAATTCAACATGTCAAAATTTGTGGGATGTAACTAAAGCAGAGTTTAGAGAAAATTTTATAGCTTTAAATGCATATATTGGACATTGAAAATCAATTACTTAAGCTTCCTTCTCACAAAGCTAAAAATAAAAAGAGGGTTGGAAATGAATAATCAATTAAATAGAAGAGAGAAATTCCACAAAGCAAAACATTGGCTCTTCAAAAAGATTATTAAAATTAATAACTTCCTTGCAAGACTGATCAAGAAAAAACAAAAACACAAATTACAACTGTGAGGACTGAAAAAGAAATATCACTACAGACATGAAAAGATAACAAGAGAATGTTGTGAATTGTGAACAATTTTATGCCAATAAATTTGCCGTTGGATAAAATAAACAAATTGCTTGAAAATACATCTTATCAAAACTGACACAAGAAAATAAAGAAAAACTAAATATTTCTAGATTTGTTATTTAATTAGAAGCCATAATTTAAAGACTGCCCACAGAATAAATCCCTGACCAGATGGGTTCAGTAGTGAATTCTATCAAACACTCATGTAGACAAATAATACCAATCCTACACAAAGTTACTCAGAGACAAGAGAGAGAAAAAAACAATTTCAACTCATTTTATGAGACCAACATTATCCTGATAGCAACATTCAACAAAGTTTATATTTAAAAAATAATTAAATACATGAAATGAATAAAACAACATATCAGCAAATAAAATCGGGCAACACATGGCAAATTATGACCAAGTACCTGCAAATGCAAGGTTAGTTTAGCCTTCACAAATCCATTGAATAGAGATATACTCCATAGGCACAAATTGGAAGATTCATTATTATTAAGATATCAGCTCCCAAAATTAATCTGTAAATTCAATGCAATCCCTACCAAAATTCCAACAGGCTTTTATTTATTTATTTTTTTTTGTATAAACTGACAAGATACTACTAAAATTTACATAAGATATAAAAGAACTAGCCTAGTGATGAAAATCTTAAAGAAAAATAAATTAAACTTATAGTACTAAATTTGAAGACCTTCTATATACTATAGCAATTAATACAGTGTGGTATCAAGAACAAATATAAACAAATAGATCAATGGAACAGACTAGACAGTCAGGAAGAAGATCTACACACATTTGGCTGCTTTATTTTGCCAAAGCAATTCAACAGAGACAGGAAGGCCTATTCAATAAATGATGTTAGAACATCTGAGAAAAAAAAATTAACCTTGATCCCTACTTCTTATTATACATAAGTTAACTTAAAAGTAGAGTGAGAATTTAAAGATAAAAACTATGAAGCTTCTAAAATAAAATGGGGTATGGGGGAACTTTCTGGAGTGATAGATCTGTAACTTTATCTGGGTGATTTTTATACAGGTATTAAAACGTATTGAGCTGTATACTTAAGATGACACATTTTACATTATTTAAATTATACCAGTTTCAAGAGATTAAAACAACTCTATGCCAATATATTTGAAAAATTAGTTGAAATGGAAAAATCCTTAAAACTTACATTTAACAAAATCTGAACAGTCTTGCATCTATTAAAGAAATTTCATCCATAACTTAGTATCTCTGACAGACAAAATTCCAATCCCAGGTGTTTTCACTGGCATTTTTCTTCCAAGCTTCTAAAGAAGAAATAATAATAATATCAAAACTTGCGTAAAAAAATGGAAAAAAAGAAACACTTTTAAACAGGTTTTATAAAGTCAGCATAATTTTGATGCCAAAACTTGGCAAAGACAGGACTAGAAAGGCAAACATTAGACTAATATCTCCCATGTTTAAGATTTTAGGTACAGAAATCATAAAATATTAGCAGAGTGAAATGTACCAATAAATATATAGACCACAACTAATATGGATTTACTCTAGGAATACAAGTTTCATTTAACATTTGAAAATCAATCACTGTAATTGCCACATTAACAGAAAAATTAACTGATCAATTCAATAGATAAGCAAAAACTTTTGATATAATTCAATACCCATTCATAATTTTAAAAAACTTAAGCAAACTAGGAATAAAAGGAAATTTCCTTAATCTGGTATTAGATCTCATCTTAATAAATGATACAGTTTCTGAAAGATTCCCCCTGCTATGTAGAAAGATACAAAGATGCCAGCTATCACCAATTCTATTCAACATTGTAAAGGATTCTTGACTAGAGAAATAAGGCACAAACAGGAGATAAATAGCATGGGATTTGGAAGTGGAAAACTAAAATTATTACAGTAAATATCAGTGGTATACTATATAACAAATCTAAGAGAATTACTAAGTGGATTAAGAAAGATCACTAAATAAAAGGTCAAGATACAAAATTCAATTATATTTTTCATACAAAGAAAAACCAGTAAGATAAAAAGCAAATACATAATTATATGCTATTTATAATAATATCAAAAACCATCATTATTTAGGGGAAAATTTAACAACAGATATACAAGTCTTCTACACAGAGAACTATAAATACTACTAAGAGAAGTTTCAAAAGAAATTTAAAAAGATATAAATAAATGAAAGGATATAGCATGTTCATGGATTGAAAGCTTATATTGTAAAGATATCACTTTCTTCTAATTTATATTAGATTGATGCAATCTGTATCAAAATATGAGGTTTTTTTTTTAGAAAGTTGACAAAACAATTCTATTTTATCTATGAAAATCCAAAGGGTCAAGATAAACTCAGAGAAAACGAAGAAAGAAAAATTATACTATAAGATATCAAGATTTATTTATTATTAAAACAATGTTTTAATTAGTAAATTGGCACAAGAATATTCACACAAATCAGAGAATGAAAAAATAATTCTTAAACAGATCCACACCACATGTTTGGTCACTTGATTTATGACAAAGTATCACATGCTCCAAGAAAATTGGTAGTCCTTTAAGAAATGATGAAAGAATGGTTTTTTAATGAACTATGCTGGATTAAATGGATTTTCATGTAAATAAAACTTGATAGCTGATATGCTTTACCCTGTTTTATAGAGGACAACATTGGGACTCCAGGAAGTAAATGATATAACTAAGATCACACAGCTGTTAAACCAGAGCTATATAAGATGTTGTTGGTCCTCGTTAGGGGTCATAAGCTTCACCCACATTAAAGTGTAGATAAGAGAACAGACTGCTAGAAGTTAAATGACTTTCCTAAGACTACCTGTGATAAACAGAATAGTGACCCTCTCCCTGCAAAGATGCCCATACCCTGATCCCCAGAATCTGTGAATATGTTACCTTATATGGCTAAAGGGACTTTGCGTATATGTAAAGGATCTCTGAGTTGGGGAGATTTTTCTAGATTACCCAAATGGGCCAAATGCATCACAGGGTCCTTGAGGGAGGCAGAAGGATCAGAATCAGAGAGACATGACCATGGAAGAAGAGGTCAGAGAGAGAGCGATTTGAAGATGCCACACTGCTGGCTTTGAATACAGAGGAGGGGACCTTAAGTGAAGGAATACAGGTGACCTCTAGAAAGAAGTTGGAAAAGGCAAGGATAAGAATTTTCTTTAGAGCCTCTGGAGGTAGCAAGCCCTGCTGACACCTGGATTTCAGCCTGCTTGAAAACCACTTCAGACTCCTGACCTCCAGAATTGTAAAGCAATACAACTGTGCTGTTTTATGTTTTAAGTCCCTAAGTGTGTGCTAATTTGTTACAGCAGCAATAGGAAACTATTACATACACCTAACTAGGACTTGCTTCCAGGTTTTTCTGTCTCCACAATCTACATGTCTAGTCACAAAGTAGGCACAGTTACCATAATGGGAAGCAAAGCTAAAGCATTCTCAGAATGGCTTGCCCCGTGGAGATCTTTGGTATTGCTGAATTGATCATGTTGTCTCTGGAACTTAAAAAGACATACTACTAAAGCTTTACTTGGTTTGTATGAGCAGACACACATGCTTAGACACTGGGCAGAATCCTCATGAAGTGAGGGCTCGCTGAATAATGGAACTTTCTTTCCAATGTATGTATATATGCAAGTATAGACATACATGCATAATGTACACATACACATACATGTGTGCATGTGTGTACCTACACACTACATATCTATTCATAGAGATCTACAGATATGCATGCAGATATACACAGATATCCTGTGGCTCCCTGCCTTAGTAGAGCTCTTCCCCCTGCCAAATGCTCTCCGTCCCCTGCTTGATTTTTCTGCATAGCATTTGTCAATACCTGGTACACCTTACATTTTACTGCCTTGTCTTGATCATTGCTTGTCTCTGTCCACTAGAAAGTAATCTATTAGGGCAGGGGTTCTTATCTGTCCTCTTCACCCCTTTAACCCAGCACACATCAGGCTACACAGACATCAGGGGATCTCAATAAATACCTAACAAGGGATGAGGGAGAGAGGGAGTGAGGCACTGAGTCAGTGGCCTTTCAGTACTCTGCTGGGAACCCCAGTTTTGCCAGCACCAAGTTGAGTAAGAGATGAGCAGAGGGGTGTCAATTCCTTAAGGCCACCTGTCCGCCCGTCCAGCAAGGACTAGGTGGAAACAAGAAATTGTGACTGAGGCACGTCCCCTTTTTCTATGTCAGATCCCCTCCACCCACTTCTGCCCCACAGCACCTGCTGCAGCTAGAGTGCAAGGAAAAGGCTGGAAGCCAAGCAGGTGGGCAAGAGGCCAGGCTGCAGTTTAAAGGGCCCCTTGGCAGGATGTGAGAAGGGAACACAGACCGTCATGCCTGCCACAGGAGTAGAGCCCCATGAACAGCTTAATAATGAAATGTTCCAATTTCCTAAAGGGAGGGGGGGCAAACCTGCAGAAACAATGACTGAGAATGAGAGCTGAAACTTGCTGCATGATTTACGTTAATCATGGAAAATTTTCTGGGGCATGAGGTCCTAACCTTTCTATACAAACGCCCTTAATAAGATTCATTTATGAGACTATCATCTACGAAAAATCACATAATCCTTGAATAACTATTTAGTGAGTGATCTTCTGTGATTGGGCTCCATGCTAGTCCCTAGGGAAACAACCCTTAACAAGACAGACAGGGCGTCGCCTAGCTTACATTCTCATGGGGATAACCAGCAATGAGCATGTCACCCAAACCACAAATACTGCTGTTTCAGGCTGTGCTCTGCCTGCAAAGGAAGCCACCTGAGAAGGAGGAGACCTCGTGAGGAAGGGCATGGAGGGAGGTGGAGCAGACAGCACCCAGCTCTCCTGCCTCTGACTTAACGCTCGCGATGTGCTTCCCTGCTCGCAGACCACGCCGTGTCCTCCGAACATCCGTGGGGCAACATCGGGAACTTCTTAGAGAGGTAGACTCTCAGGCACTTGGCGCAGGACTCCTGGGTCAATCTGTACTCTAACAAGATCACCAGGGCTTCTGAGCACACTAAAGACTGAACACTACTCTTCAGGATGGCCAGTATTGGCAGTATTACCCCTGCTTGGTCTGCACAGCAAGGAGCAAGCCGGAAGTGCCCCCTCCCACAGGAACCATTGCTGTGGCTGAGGAGAGTGGGTGTACAACCGTCCAGGGCCCTCAGCCCTTGGGGTGCTAACCACACACTGTGCCAGAGCTTCCCACTCGAGTAAGTTCAGTGTCCACTGTGGTAGCTGGTGCCCCCTACTGGCTACCTTCCTCTGGTGCTTCCCTACCCTCCTCACCCATGTCCCCAAGCAAACTATTGCTCTTTGCTTCCTGTTGCAGGGGGCTGCGAGGGCAACCCACGCTTAGATAGGGTCTGTGAGCTGGTAAGTGAAGGGTGAAGAGGCACCAGTGGGTGAAGAACTGAGGGAGCAGCTCTCTCAGGATTGGTAACACAATGAAAGGTGCTATGCGCAGTGCTCAAGGACCAGAAAGAAGCTATGAGCGGAATAGGCTGAGGGACATAAGAGCAGAAAGAAGAAGGGCTGACACCACTGCACTAAGGCAGATGATGGAGAAGCACGGCCTGGAGGGATACTGTGGTAGCGGTGTTCCAAGTTCAAAGAGACAAGTATCAGTTTTGACTTCGTTGAAATATGTGACCTAAAGGAATCCACATATGGTTGGAATTATTCACATGTTCATCCAACTCTTGAATAATGCCATAAAATTAGGCATGTCCTCCAGTCTTATCTGTCTGCACTAAAGATGCATAAACAAATGACTTCATCAAAAATGTGTGGTCCTTATGTAAACATGCCCAATACAGTACCTAGCACAGAGTAAACACGCAGAAGCATCTCTGTGCCTAAAAATCTAGTCAACATTCAGAAAGAAGCAAAAGTGATTAAGATAATCACTGACTTACTTTCTGGTTTTCGTTTTTGGACTTAGATGGATGGTTATTCATTTATCAAACATGCAATTAGGCATCATCTATTGGCAGCCCCATGCCTGGCCCTGGGGATTCCAGTCTGGCTGCCTCTGGAGCCTGTACTGTCTCTGTGAATCTGACAATTGCTCCCTCATTTCTTCAGCTATCCTGTCTTTAAAAGGGACAAATTCCCAGGTGAGAGAGACCTCTAAATGCATTTTCTCTCATGAATCCTACTCTAGTGCATTCATAACAGAAAATTTCCCAGCACTGAAAATTTGGTAGTAATCAAATTTTGCTAACCTCTCCTAAGTCAATCGAAGTCTGGACATTTAACCTTTCTGGTCTATACCATCCCCTCAAACAGCTGTACAATCCATTTCCTTTTCCTCAAAATAAAAAAGGGATCCAGTCCTAGAAATAGGTAAAGACTGTGCATCTCCTAAGGGGCTTTCCCTCTTCATGCTGCAGCCAATCTGGTAGCCCAGACTGGAAAATACAGGCAAAAGAATTCAAGTCAGAAGAGAAAATAGTCAAGTTTCAGTGTAGAGATGATAGTTTGTGGTCCTAGAAGTCCCAGATCAAGCCCACAGACAGTTTTTTTAAGTTGGAGCCAGCTTATACTGCTGAGAAGAATTCACATAAAAATCCAAATTTCCCAAAGGAAGAGCCAAGATGGAAGCATGAGTAAGGCAGTGAAAATCTCCTCACAAAACTATATTTATTTTTGAAAATACAACAAATACAACTATTCCTAAAAGAGAGACCAGAGGATATAGTACAACAGCCAGGCTACATCTACACCTGCGAGAACCCAGCGCCTCGCAAAGGGGGTAAGATACAAGGCATGGCCCGGCAGGACCTGAGCACCCCTCACCCAAGCTCCCCAGCGGGAGGAGAGGAGTCGGAGCGGGGAGGGAGAGGGAGCCCAGGACTGCTAAACACCCAGCCCTAGCCATCTGCACTGGGAGTGCAGACACACAGTGCAAGGTGTGCTGGATACTAGGGAAACTGAAGAGTAAAACCTGTGAGCGGGTTCCCACAGCCAGCGCCCCTGGGACAAAAGAAAAGTGAGTGCTTTCTGAAAGTTTTAAAGGGACAGGAGTCTCACAGCGGGATGGAAGCATCCCGGCACACTCATCCCAGAAGCTGGAATCCCGGGGAACTCCAGGCGCCCTAACCCCCTGGGCAGCAGCACGGCTCTGAGGGCCCTCACGGCGATAAACAGCCTCCTGCCCGTTCCCCCTCCAGCGCAGCCCCGCCATAGCGTAGCAGCAACCTGTGACCAGCCGTGCCCACAGCAGCCATGCAGAGCATCCTCTGCAGCCACCTGGGCTGTCAGTGCGCAGCTGCCCAGCGCAAGCTGCTAGGGGTCGCCATTCTCAAAGGAAGGGAAGGCGACAGGCAAGCAGGAAGGAACGTTATTCCTGCAGCTGACACACACGCCAATTGCCTACGACTACCTCTATTGCCATGAAAAGGCAGAATAATTTAATACAGACAAGAATAACCCAGATATACCCTGAGAGGAAACCTGGGGAGATATATTTAACCAATCTTTCTGAAAAATAATTCAAAATAAAGGTCATAACCATGCTGATGGAGCTGCAGAGAAAAATGCAAGCGCTAATGGATAAAGTTGGGAGGGAGAATACAGAAATAAAACAATCTCTGGAAAGACTTAAAAGCAGAATGGACGAGATGCAAGAGGCTGTTAATGGAATAGAAATCAGAGAATAGGAACACATAGAAATACAGAGAGACAAAAAGATCTCCAGGAATGAAAGAATATTAAGAGAACTGTGTGACCAATCAAAATGGAACAATATCTGCATTATAGGGGTACCAGAAGAAGAAGAAGAGAGAAAAAGGGATAGAAAGTGTATTTGAAGAAATAATTGCTGAAAACTTCCCCAAATTGGGGGAGGAAATAGTTGCTCAGACCACAGAAGCCCACACAACTCCGAACAGAAAGGAGCTAAGGAGGACAACACCAAGACACATAATAATTAAAATGGCAAAGATCAAAGACAAGGACAGAGTATTAAAGGCAGCAAGAGAGAAAAAAGTTACCTACAAAGGAAAACCCATCAGGCTATCATCAGATTTCTCAACAGAAACCTCACAGGCCAGAAGAGAATGGCATGATATATGTAATGCAATGATACAGAAGGGCCTTGAACCAAGGATACTGTATCCAGCACGACTATCATTTAAATATGAAGGAGGGATTAAACAATTCCCAGACAAGCAAAAGTTGAGGGAATTTGCCTCCCACAATACAGGGTATTTTAGAGGGACTGCTCTAAATGGGAGCACTCCTAAGGCTAAATAGATGTCACCAGAGAAAATAAAATCACAGCAAAGAAAGCAGACCAACCAAATACTAACAAAAGGCAAAAACTAAAATCAACTACCCACAAAAGCAGTCAAAGAAAACACAAAAGAGTACAGAATAAAACACCTAGCATATAAAGAATGGAGGAGGAGGAATAAGAAGGGAGAGAAATAAAGAATCATCAGACTGTGTTTATAATAGCTCAATAAGTGAGTTAAGTTAGACAGTAAGATAGTGAAGAAGCTAACCTTGAACCTTTGGTAACCACAAATCTGAAGCAATAAGTACATATCTTTCAATTATCACCATAAATGTAAATGGACTGACTTCACCAATCAAAAGACACAGAGGAATAGAATGGATAAAAAAGCAAGACCCATCTATACGCTGCTTACAAGAGACTCACCTAAAATCCAAAGACATGCACAGACTAAAAGTCAAAGGATGGAAAAAGATATTTCATGCAAACAACAAGGAGAAAAAAGCAGGAGTTGCAGTACTAGTATCAGACAAAATAGACTTAAAAACAAAGAAAGTAACAAGAGATAAAGAAGGACATTACATAATGATACAGGGGTCAGTCCAACAAGAGGATATAACCATTATAAATATACATGTACCCAATACAGGAGCACCAACATAACAAATATTAACAGAATTAAAGGAGGAAATAGAATGCAATGCATCCATTTTAGGAGACTTTACCACACCACTCACTCCAAAGGACAGATCCACCAGACAGAAAATAAGTAAGGACACAGAGGCACTGAACAACACACTAGAACAGATGGACCTAATAGACGTCTATAGAACTCTACATCCAAAAGCAGCAGGATACACATTCTTCTCAAGTGCACATGGAACATTCTCCAGAATAGACCACATACTAGGCCACAAAAAGAGTTCCAGTAAACTCAAGAAGACTGAAATTCTACCAACCAACTTCTCAGACCACAAAGGTATAAAACTAGAAATAAATTATACAAAGAAAGCAAAAAGGCTCACAAACACATGGAGGTGTAAAAAAATGCTCCTAAATAATCAATGGATCAATGACCAAATTAAAATAGAGATCCAGCAATATATGGAAACAAATGACAACAACAACACAAAGCCCCAACTTCTGTGGGACGCAGCAAAAGCAGTTTAAAGAGGAAAGTATATAGCAATCCAGGCATATTTAAAGAAGGAAGAACAATCCCAAATGAATAGTCTAAAGTCACAATTATTGAAATTGGAAAAAGAAGAATAAATGAGGTCTAAAGTCAGCAGAAGGAGGGACTTAATAAAGATCAGAGAAGAAATAAATAAAACTGAGAAGAATAAAACAATAGAAAAAAATCAATGAAGCCAAGAGCTGGTTCTTTGAGAAAATAAACAAAATAGATAAGCCTCTAGCCAGACTTACTAAGAGAAAAAGAGAATTAACACACATCAACAGAATCAGAAACAAGAAAGGAAAAATTATGACTGACTCCACAGAAATACAAAGAATTATTAGAGACTACTATGAAAACCTATATGCTAACAAGCTGGAATACCTAGAAGAAATGGACACCTTCCTAGAAAAATACAACCTTCCAAGACTGACCAAGGAAGAAACAGAAAATCTAAACAGACCAATTACTAGCAACAAAATTGAAGTGGTAATTTAAAAACTACCCAAGAGCAAAAGCCCCGGGCCAGATGGATTTACCGTGGAATTTTATCAGACATACAGAGAAGACATAGTACCCATTCTCTTTAAAGTTTTCCAAAAAATAGAAGAGGAGGCAATACTCCCAGACTCATTCTATGAGAAGCCAGCATCACCCTAATACCAAAACCAGGCAAAGACCCCACCAAAAAAGAAAATTACAGACCAATATCTCTGATGAACATAGATACAAAAATACTCAACAAAATATTAGCAAACTGAATTCAAAAATATATCAAAAGGATCATACACCATGACCAAGTGGGATTCATTCCAGGGATGCAAGGATTGTACAACATTAGAAAATCCATCAACATTGTCCACCACATAAAGAAAAAAAAGGACAAAAATCACATGATCATTTCCATAGACACTGAATAAGCATTAGCCAAAATTCAACATCCATTCATGATAAAAACTCCCAGCAAAATGGGTATAGAGAGCAAGTACTTCAACATAACAAAGGCCATATATGATAAACCCACAGCCAACATCATACTGAACAGCGAGAAGCTGAAAGCTTTTCCTCTAAGATCGGGAACAAGACAGGGAAGCCCACTCTCCCCACTGTTATTCAACATAGTACTGGAGGTCCTAGCCACAGCAGTTAGACAAAACAAAGAAATACAAGGAATCCAGATTGGTAAAGAAGACGTCAAACTGTCACTATTTGCAGATGATATGATATTGTACATAAAAAACCCTAAAGAATCCACTCCAAAACTACTAGAACTAATATTGGAATTCAGCAAAGCTGCAGGATACAAAATTAATACACAGAAATCTGTGGCTTTCCTATACACTAACAATGAACTAATAGAAAGAGAAATCAGGAAAACAATTCCATTCACAATGGCATCAAAAAGAATAAAATATCTAGGAATAAACCTAACCAAGAAAGTGAAAGACCTATACCCTGAAAACTACAAGTCACTCTTAAGAGAAATTAAAGAGGACACTAACAAATGGAAACTCATCCCATGCTCTTGGTTAGGAAGAATTAATATTGTCAAAATGGCCATCCTGCCCAAAGCAATCTACAGATTCAATGCAATCCATATGAAATTACCAACAGCATTCTTCAACGAACTGGAACAAATAGTTCAAAAATTCATATGGAACCACCAAAGACCCCAAATAGCCAAAGAAATCCTGAGAAGGAAGAATAAAGTAGGGGGTATCTCACTCCCCAACTTCAAGCTCTTCTACAAAGCCACAGTAATCAAGACAATTTGGTATGGGCACAAGAACAGAGCCACAGACCAGTGGAACAGAATAGAGACTCTAATCATTAACCCAAACATATATAGTCAATTAATATATGATAAAGGAGCCATGGACATACAATGGAGAAATGACAGCCTCTTCAACAGGTGGTTTTGGAAAAACCGGACAGCTACATGTAAGAGAATGAAACTGGATCATTGTCTAACCCCATACACAAAAGTAAATTTGAAATGGATCAAAGACCTGAATGTAAGTCATGAAACCATAAAACTCTTAGAAAAAAACATAGGCGAAAATCTCTTGGACAGAAACATGAGTGACTTCTTCATAAATATATCTCCCCAGGCAAGGGAAATAAAAGCAAAAATGAACAAGTGGGACTATATCAAGCTGAAAAGCTTCTGTACAGCAAAGGACACCATCAATAGAACAAAAAGGAACCCTACAGTATGGGAGAATATATTCATAAATGACAGGTCCAATAAAGGGTTGACATCCAAAATACATAAAGAGGTCACATATCTCAACAAACAAAAAGCAAATAATCCAATTAAAAAATGGGCAGAGGAGCTGAACAGACAGTTCTCCAAAGAAGAAATTCAGATGGCCAACAGACATATGAAAAGATGCTTCAAATTACAAGTCATCAAAGAAATGCAAATTAAAACCACAATGAGATATCACCTCACACCAGTAAGGATCGCCACCATCCAAAAGATTAACAACAACAAATGTTGGCGAGATTTTGGAGAAAGGGCAACCCTCCTACACTGGTGGTGGGAATGTAAATTAGTTCAACCATTGTGGAAAGCAATATGGAGGTTCCTCAAAAAGCTCAAATAGAAATACAATTTGACCCAAGAATTCCACTTCTAGGAATTTACCCTAAGAATGCAGCAGCCCAGTTTGAAAAAAACAGATGTACCCCTATGTTTATTGCAGCACTATTTACAATAGGCAAGAAATGGAAGCAACCTACGTGTCCATCAGTAGATGAATGGATAAAGAAGATGTGGTACATATACACTATCGAATATTATTCAGCCATAGAAGAAAACAAATCCTATCATTTGCAACAACATGGATGGAAGTAGAGGGTATTATGCTCAGTGAAATAAGCCAGGTGGAGAAAGACAAGTACCAAATGATTTCACTCATCTGTGGAGAATAAGAACAAAGGGAAATCTGAAGGAACAAAACAGCAACAGAATCACAGAAAGCAAGAAAGGATTAACAGTTACCAAAGGGAAAGGGACTGGGGAGGATGGATGGATGGGAAGGGAGGAATAAGGGTGGGGGGAAACGAAAGGGGGCACTACGATTAGCATGTATAATGTGGGAGGAGGCACGGGGAGGGCTGTGCAAGACAGAGAAGACAAGTAGTGACTCGACTCTACAGCATCTTACTACATTGATGGACAATGACTGTAATGGGGTTTGTCAGGGGTCTTGGTGAAGGGGGGAGCCTAGTAAACATAATGTTCCTCATGTAACTGTAGATTAATAATACCAAAATGACAAAAAAAAAAAAGAAAGAAAGAAAAAAATCCAAATTTCCCATTTCTCTTGAAAAATCTGAAGATCTACCTATGCCAGGACCTCATCACCTTACTGGCATAGAATGCCTCTGACCCTTATGCAGTCTGCATTATTTCCCCAACATGTAGCTAAGGACCTTCTTCATGTTTTTGCAGAATTGCTTTCTAAAAAGAGAAGCAATTTTCTCTTGTCAATATTGGGGAATCCAGAGATAAGCCAATTAGACTGATCAAGAAAAATGGAAAACAGCATATTTCTATGGGGTAGAAGTGAGCAACACTTCTTGTTTAGGCAAATGGGAGCCCACTAGACTTTCTTGTCTGCCTGCCCCTATGGGCATTCAAATGTGAGACAGTTTGGGAAGCTCGGGGTGGGGGAAGCAATCCGGAATGGGAATAATCAGCTGTCCCTTCTCCACATCAGTCTCTCCATCTGTGCAGAAAGCTGGTTGAATTATATGGCCCTTCCTGGCTTGGACAGAAAGTCTAAGATCCTGTATTCCAAAGAAGCCAGAAAGCCCCCAACAAGGAAACTCACTTTGGGTCCTGCTATGTAAGAAAAGACAATACTGACACCCAGTGGTCCATTAACCAGCTCCCATTTGATGTCCTAAAATTCCTGAGGATTGCTGGGTACTCAGGATCAAACAGAACCTTCGCCATGGCCTGGAGACACAAGACAAAAGACCACCAAAAGGGAATGACAGTAAAACAAAAAAGTAGCATGCTTTGTTGGCTAAACCCTTCTGATGGAGATGTGGCTAAATCTTGGTTTGGCTCAAATATATGCATTATATCAAAAGCATTTGTATTCAACAATGTATTTCTCCCACATAATGCAAACAAATAGGCTTTTGAAAATGCAAGACTTATTTCCCAGGAGGTAAAAGCCTAAACACCCTGAACTGTTCTATAATGATTTCTTTGGCTTATTAATTAGTCTTCTAAGCCCTGAAAAGTAAATGATAAATATCTGAGACTATGAGGACAGGGACTCTGTTTGACTAATCTGTGAACCTCCCGGCACAGCCTCAACCACTTCAGTTTGGAATAGTAATGAGGTTACTTCAGTAGAAGGACTGAGGCAGAACTGGTAGGAAAAGCACATTTTGAGAGCTTCTTTCATTTCCAACAGGTTAATAGTTACCAGAGTTTTAGAATCAGCAAGATCTAAAATGCAGCCCTTGGTGACATTTAGTCTGACTGATGAATGAAAGAAAATAAGTGAAAAAATGTATTTTAGTAATTATTATTTCACATTTAAAGCTTTTGCTTTTGAAAAAAAGGCCAGCAACCTAACCTTCTAATCATGACATAAGCTGACATCTCAATATAATACTCTAAATCAGACTTCAGAATAATAGCATTAGTGAGAAATGTAGGGAGGCCTAGTGCTTGTTACAAAAATACCTAAGGATCTTGCTTTTTTATTAGTGGAAAAATCACCTGCTGCTGTCATGGCATAACTGCGTAAGACACAGATTCAGGTACAAAGAGAGTAAAGTGATTCATAGATTCTCTCTCCTCTCATGAACAACAAAATCAAGAAAAAAACAAACAATACCCTCCACCGACCTCCTCGCCTCACTGCAAAACTGTCACAACCAAACAAGGAGATCAAATGTCATAATCGCCAAAAGGTCGAAGGAGGGAAAGTGACTCCTATCTTAGCCCCAGGGGTACCCAAACTCCTGAGAATGGCCCTTAACATTCCAAATTTACCAAGAAATACAAGAAGAGTGACATCCTTTTTGTCTCTTGATCTTAAGAAATGCCCTAAAATTAAAAATGGAGATGGAGATAAATAAAAAGGGAAGTGAACAGTCACACGCAGAAGCAAAGGCCACTGGATTCCACGCTGAATTGTGGGAACCAGCTAAAATGTATTACCCACGTTTCATTAAGTGGAGCAATCCCAAGCACAGAAAAGTAAAAGGAATAAAAACCAGTTCCTCTCAGAAAGATTGCACCCAATCCCAGAGGAACTCTCCCTTCCCCAGCCATGCCCGCAAGCTAGAGAGACGGGGGTAAGCACAACACCTGAGCCTTCTGACTACAGCTGGAGGACAAGACAAGTCTCAGGCAATGGCGGGAACAGGACCAAGGAGAATCTTGCACTGTCAGAGGAGGTAGGTAGTCTGCAGAGCAGTTCTCTTAAGCAGGAGTAAAGAAAAAGGAGCAAGATGTAAACCTGAAAATATACAAGAAAACACAGCATAAAAAGGAAGTTTAAAAAATTAATATCTCAGTTTCATAGAAACATACCCCAACAATCATTCCCAAGTGCATTCTCCAATAGAATAAAGTAGTAAGATTATTTAAAGCAAAAAAAAAACACAAAAAATATAAAACCTCTCAAATTCTAGCCAATGAGACTACAGAATCAAATATTAAGACATATGATAACCTAAGGAAACAAATTAAGAACTAAACTAAAATAATACCATTTAGAACTAATGAATACATTAGAAACAGCAACAAAGACAATAGATATAATTGAAAATTAAATTTGGGACACAGAAGAAAGTCTTAAGATAATCACAATAGACAATATGGAGGGAGAAAAATAAGACTAATGAAGACCAGGTAACAGATACAAACCAGGAAGCTGCTATTATGTTATAAAGAGAAAGTCCCTGCAGTTTTGTTGTGGGTTGAATTGCATCCCCTAGAAAGATATTTGTCCTACCCCCAGGCCCCTACTCCTGGACCTGTGCATATCACTATCTGTAAATAGGGTCTTTGCAGATTTAATCAAGTTAAGATAAGGTCATCCTCATTAGGCAGACCCTAATCCTATATGACCAGTGTCCTTTAAGAACAACTGAGACACTGAGAAGAGAAGGCCATGTGAAGACACAGAAACACACAGGGCAAGAGCCAAGTGAACATAGAAGCAGAGATTGAAGTGAAGTGTCTATAAACCAAGGACACCAAGAATTGCCAGCCTTCACCAGAAGCTGAGAGGGGTCATAGAATAGATTTCCCTCAAGTCCTCAGGCAGAATCACTACTGCTGATAGCCTGGTTTTGAGCAGCCTCCAGAACTGTGAGAGAATAAATTTCTGTTGCTTAAGCCACTCAATTCATGGTACTTTGTTATGGCCACAGTAGAAAACTAATACAAGTAGCAAATCCTACAAATGGGACAAAATAAATCATTTAAGTATGTATTAGCAGTAAGTTTTAAGTGAAATTAAGGAAATAGGAAAACTACAGATTGACAAGATATACCATGTTCTAGGAAACCTCAAAATAGCTGATTGACACCAAATCCTACTATAGTTAAACAACTAAACTTTAAGGGTAACAAAATTTAAAGCTTGCCAGCAGGAAAAGAACCCAGGGAATTTTTCTCCAAAAATACAATAAAGAAAAGAAAAAAAGTTTTTGATGCAATGATAAAATCCAGCCAATAAAGACAAATCAAATAGAGGTCTCAGCTACTCAGAAGCTCAGAGGAAACAACTTGGGGTGAACATTGAATCAATTTAAATATAGTACTAATAAAAAAACACTGAATAGGGAATTAGGACTAGGGAATAGAATAGAAATATAAGTAAAAATATTTTAAACAGTAGAAAATATATAAAAAAACAACTAAGAATATTTTGAGAGAAGGGCACAAGTCAATAATACTGGATATAATTAAAATATGAAGTTTAAAGGATAATCAGTCCAAATTGTTTAATGCCTTACCTCCTTTATCTTAACATTAAACATTGTTGACAAATAGTGGTGAAGTTCTACATGGGAGCCACTGAGCCAGGAATCCAACATGCATAGGACATGTCCCCTGCCTTCCAAGATTTGCAATCTTATGACAAAAATAATAAATCTGATATTTGAACACTTCATTAGATTTTTACATTGGCATTGTCATAGGTGGCTCACATCCTAGTATGAAATAGGTATTGATCAAGGTGTTCAAACATGTCTCATGGATTCCATACAACAGAGCTATAAGAAGGGAATATTATTATTCTCATGTTGACTTCACTTTCACTTGCATTTATTTTTGTTTGCTAAATCTATTAAGATTCAATTTAATAGTTTCCATGAAAGAAAGAAGAAAGAAGAAAGAGGAAGGGAGTCAGGAGGGAAACAATGGAATCCAGTTTCAGCGCACCTGTTGATTAACTGTGTGTGATGATATATTTTATGCCTCAAATTGACTGGGTTTGCCCTGAGAGCTGGCAAAACATTATTTCCGGGTGTGTTTGTGAGGGCTTCTTGGGAAAAGATTAGCATTTGAAACCATAGACTGAGTAAAGATATCACCCTCACCAATGCAGGTGGGCATCATCCAATCTATTGCTGGCCTGATAGAGCAAAAAAGCAGACGGGTAAATTTGCTGTTCCTGAGCTGAGACATCCTTCTGCTCTCGGACATTCATGCTCCTGATTCTCAAGCTCTGGGACTCAGGTGGGAATTTCCCACCTTGCTTCCCTGCCATTCTTAGGTATTTGGACTAGGACAGAATTACACTACTGAGTCTTCTGGTTCTCCAGCTTGTAGGAGCAGATTATGAGAATTTTCAGCCTCCATAACCACATGAGCCAATTCCAATAATTAGTTAACCTCTCCCTCCCCCTCTCCCTCTCTGTCTCTCTCTGTATGTGTGTATGTGTCTGTCTATAGGCATGCATACATATGGATGTATTCTATTGGTTCTGTTTCTTTGGAGAACTCTAGTACACTGTGCAACCTCAGACACAAGACTATTGTTCTGCATTAAATACCGGAGGGATGGTCCTAGTTCCTGCATCAGTTCTCCCTTTCTTCCTCTAATTACAGAACTCCTGGATTTTAGGTGAGCACATACAGAATAAGAACTATAATTCTCAGCCTGTTTGGCAGCTGAATATGATCACACAACTATGCCACAATCCAATGGCTTGTAAGTAAATTTTGTGTAATTTCTGGAAAGTGCCCTTAAAAGGAGATGGTATGTGTCCCTTTCATTCCCATCTCCACCCCTCCTGCTTAGAATATCAGTGTGATGACTGGAGCTTTTTCCTTCATGAGGATGTGGTTCTATTCTAAGGTGGCAGAAACAGAAAGCTGGAAGAAGCCTGGATCTCAGATGGTTCTACAGCAACCATATCAGCCCTGGCCTGCCTATATCTGGACTTAAAGGAGAAACAAATGCTGTTTTTTTTAAGTCACTAATTTTGCATTTCAGTTACAGCTAATTTCATTTTCACAGATGCAAATGATTTTCCTTTTTATTTAAAGCTTAGAAACTCTTTACCCATATTAAAACAATCACAAGGTAACTGTGGTTGAAACAGGATTAAGGGACAAACTGTGGTTGAAACAGGATATCTTACCAATGAGCAAGGTGAAGATTGGAGAAACAACCTACCGGCAAAGAGCAAAGCTCAGCTCTGAGATCCGAACATCTGCAGGTTCTGGCTGGAAAAACAAAATTGTCATGTTGGGCATGTTTCCCTGTTGACCCCGTATACTTTCCTCCCCTGTCTCCTCCTCAGCATGAGAAGGATAAAAGCAATTGTATCCCTCATCAAGTATGGAAAACTGACAAAATATTTTAATCATGCAAAAATGAAAAGGCCAACAAGACAATGGATGTCTCTTTCAAAAGCTGACATACAATTTTAGACCAAAGAGAAAAGGAGTAGTGGAGGGGAGGAGTCCGAGAGCAGCTACCAACCAATCCCGAGCCTCCTCCAGCTCCTGCCAGCTCCGCCTTCCGCCTGCCTCCGGAACATTTGTCTCCGGCCCCGTCTCTCTCCCCAGCTCCAAGCAGATGCTGGAAATTCAAGTGCCCATTAAACAAATAATCACAAAGATCAACACGGGAGCCACCGCGCTAGACACTGAGGAATCCACTCTGAGTAAAACATGGTCCCTGACTTCCAAGTCTGTAATTTTCTGACGAAACTAAGACCTATGATATTTGAACACTTTATTCGATGGTTTACATCAGTTTCATCATAGTGGCTCACATCCCACTATAGTGTGGACATTGTTTAAGGTGATTTGCATGAATATTCTGGGCTCCGTGCAATAGATTTCTAAGAAATGCGTATTATTATCATTTTAGATGAGATCAGGCACAGTTTACCCAAGGCTACTCAGAAAGTTGCATACATTGTCTCATTTAAGTGTAGAAGACAGTCCTAGTTACTGGTACCTGTGTAATACCTTGAGTATTCTTATATTTGTTGTTGGCAAAGGTGTGAGGAAACAGACATACACAGACAAGTGTTGGGAGTGTTAACTGATACAACTTCAGTGGAAGAAATACAAACCAAGATTTAGAGAGAGAAAATGACTTAAAGTCTCACAGGTATTAAAATTCAAATATGAGCCCATGTAAACTGAACTCCAGCTGAACTAAAATCTCACAATGTAACAAGTGCTGAGGGTAAGCAGAGGGCCCTGGGGGAGCAGCACCCAGGAAGGACACCTAAAGAAGTAGTAGGTGGCATTCATGAAAGGCTTCTTAATGGAAGGAGACATCCAAGCTGAACCCAAAAGGGTGAGTAGGTCCATGGTGGGGAAAGGCTTTCCTTCTGGGACAGCTAAGTGCAAATCCTGCAGGCAGATGAGAACTTGCCTCCTTGGGGGACGTTCTAGCCCCGTGATTGGAGGTTGGAGTGGGAGGGATGAAATGGAGAAAAATGTCACTGGAAATGGCATCTCTGTTTGTTGGCTTCTTAGTCTCCCTGCTAAAGCCAAACTTTCTCTAAAAATTTGCTCATCCTCCTGGCTTCTCTGACTTGGTTATTGTCTTAATAATTCAGGCGCTAAGTGTTAAAATCACCTCTGACATGTCCCTCTCCCTTGCTTTTGCATGCAAATCCTTACCACCGCTTGTTAAATTATCTGATATATATCCCTGTTACTCTCATTACCAAGCTTGGATGCACCGTGATTCACCTCAAGCCAAGACAGCAATACCCCACCAGCCTACGATTTTCAGCTCACTTTTTAACAACCTGTTGTACTTCCACACACAAGGGCTGGTTGCCTGGAGAACCAGCCCTATGATTAGAAGGTTGGAACTTTTTGTCCCACCCCCTGACCTCTAGGGAGGGGAGAGGAGCTGGAGGTTGAATCTTCACCAATGATTAGGGAAGCTTCCTTAATAACCCAGAAAAGGACAGGGTTTGGAAAGCTTCTGGGTTGGTGAACTTGGGGAAGCTGGGGGAGAGTGATACGCCCTGTGAACGTGGAAGCTGCAGGCCCAGAGAACATGGAAGCTCCCCGTCCTTCCCCATACCTTGGCTTATGCATCTCTTCCATCTGGCTGTTCCTGAATTAAACCCTTTTATTAAACTGGTAATCTAGTAAGTAAAATGTTTCTCTTGAGTTCTGTGAACCACTCTAGCAAATTAACGGAACCCAAAGAAGGAATTGTTAGAACCTCTAATCTATAGCCAGTTGGCCAGAAGCTCAGGTGACAATCTGGAACTGGAACTGGTGTGGGAGGAGTGGCAGTCTTATAGGACTGAGCATTTAACCTGCGGAATCTGATACTCTTGTTGGGGGTTGAGTTCGTTTTCTCCAGTTCTTGTGCCTGTCGCAACAAAGAATTGACAACAGTGAAGTAGAAGGCAAGTTTTATTTGACTACACTCCAAGGGAGGAGTGGGCCAGAGACAAGGTAGGCAAAGGCAAGCTGCACACTGTGAGGCTTCTTTTTGTGGGCTTTTTGGCAGGACAGAGAAGTCCTTGACTGACAATCTTTAGCTTTGGAGGCCTGGTCTATCTGGTATAAAAGAAGCCGGGGGCTGCTCCGATGGTTTCTGTGCCTGTCCTTGGGTGTTTTATTTTCTCTTATCTGGGGAGAGTCTGTGCTTGGAGGCTTCTCATCCAAATATGTTGTTTTTTCTCATCTGGGGAATGTTTGGACATCCCCAGTAACTCCTAGTCCTTGAAACTTCAACTAATTAATAATGGTGAGTTTTTCTGGCTCTCTGGTTTTATCTGGTTAACTCTTTGAATCCCTTTTAGTGGGTTTTACTGACTTTATTCTCCTTCCACCTACTATGTCTCCCTGTCTACCTAACACTGGCTTTGAGCAGAAACTGTCAGAGTTGGGTTGAATCGTAGGATGCCCAGCTGGTGTTGGAGCCCTGCTGGGTGGTGTGGGAACACCCCTGCACTATGAGGAATCAGAACTGGCGACTAGAACCCTTACATGCTTTTTCCCTCCACTCCTACTTGTACAGGCTTCCCTCCACTCCCTTTTTTATTTTTCACTTCCTTGCAAGTCAGTCATGTTCCTTTCCAAATCCTCCATCTCCAAAGACCATCCCAGACTTCAGTGATCCCCTTACTGATAACCCAGGGAAGGGCAAGATGAGAGATGAGGAAAGGGAGGCGTGGAAGAGGCGGAAATTCCCAGGAGGTAGTATCAAAATACTTATCAGATAGAAGGCTACTGCATGGAGATTCTTGCAAGTATTTATTTCCCTGATCAAAAGGACCGGCACAAAATTCACAGAGACAGAAAGTAGATTAGAGTTTCCAAGGGCCAGAGAAGGGGGGGGAAGAATGGGGGTTACTGCTCAGTAGTTAGAGCTGCTATTTGGGGTGAATGAAAACACGTCAGAAATAGGTACAGCTGATGGCTGCACAATGTGAGTATTATTAATGCCACTGAATTGTGCACTTACAAATGGTTAAAATGGCAAATTTTATGTCACATACATTTTACCACAATTTTAAAAAAAGGAGAAGACTGACACATTCTTTGCTATTTTTGCCCCCATGGCCCCTTCTTTCTGCCGAGTACAGATAATGCTCATATTGGTGCAGGAGCCACCTTAGAAGCCTGAGGATGCAAGCCAGCGTATTAAAGATGGTAGAGCAGAAAGATAAACAGTACCAAGGTCCCTGTGCGCAGGAGCAGCCTCACAGTCCCATACTGACTACCCCCCAGATTTCTTACTATGAGTGAAAATTAAAGTCCTCTTTATTTAGGGTACTCTGCAAGTTTTCGGTTACTGGCCATTGAATCCACTCCTGACTGATACAACTTCCCACTGCTCACTCTAGGAAATCAAGCACCTGCACATGGCAGTTAACACCCTTCAGTAAAGACCTTAGCTCCCTTTGCCAATATATGTCACCATTTTTTTTTCTTCAGGTGAACCTCAGACCCCAAGTTTTCCTTTCACAAAATGCTCACTTTTGCTCAAATGCTTTTGCTCATAACGGGTCCCTACTCATATGTCTTCCCCTACCCTCTCCTCTTGGCAATCCTTCAGCCCCACCTCTCCCAGAAACACTCCACTCCAGCAAGAAGCAAAGACTCTTGCTGAAATCCCAGCCCCCTCAGTATCCCTTTCATCACCAGGATCCAGTACTCTGGGGAGTCTGTTCAGGTCTACCTTCACACCACCGACTCCAGGAAGTCACCCCCGCGATGACCACTGGTCCCACCCTATTGCCAACCACACTTAGCTCTCATCCAGACAATCAAAGCCTCCAGCTGGCCTCTTTATTCTGTTTTTGCCTCCTTCCCTCCAGTCAATTTCCAGCACAGATGCCAGATAATCTTTTTAAAAATGTAAGTCTGATCATACCCCCCTGCTCAAACTGTCCAGATGTCTTCCTAATATATTAGAATAAAGTCCAAGCACCTTTCCTTGCTTGCCTACCATCCTTTTTATGGTCTAATCCCTGTCTGCCCCTCCAAACTCAATTTTTACCCCTTTGCACTTGTTCAGTCTACTCTGACCATGCAAGCCTCCTTCTGCTCCTTGTCGAACAGAATGCCAACCTGATTCCAGCCTAAGACATTTGTTCTTGACTCTCCTTCTGCCTGGAATGATCTCCTCCAAATCTACACATTGCTGGTTCCCTGACTACTAAGAGATCTCTACTCAAATGGCACTGCCCCGGAGAGGCCTGCCCTGACCACTGTATCTCAAACAGATACCCACAACACGGCTCTCTCACATCTACTCTTCGTTTTTCTTCATAGCATTTCTCCCTTCCACCCCTGGGTTTAAATCTCTTTTCATTTCCTTATTTACTGTCGGACTTCCGGCTAGAACTTCAGCTCCTCAGGGGAAGGGCTGGTTCTGGTTCTCCCTGTGACTCAGCATCCGCACCAGCACCAGGCACAGAGCACGCACGGCTCCTTTAAATCATCCTGTCTGGGTGCAACCTGTCAATCTGCGTACCTGCTTCTTATCACCACATGGTGGATATCGGTAACTCCAACTCATACTGAATGTTTTCTCCAACTTGGCTTCCTTCTCCTTCTGTCCTACTGCATAGCCCTTGTCCCTGTTACAACGTTCAGGACACCTCAATACCGGTAATGAGAAAACATTTCAGTTTCTAATTTTAAGTCGTTCAGGAGTCTCTTGCTTAATCTGAGATCTTACTGAACCAACAAAATCTGCCCTTTACCAAACAGGCTAACTGCTATTGAACAAACAGGTTAACCACTATGAAATAGTTTTGATGCTATTGATTAAATTATTTTAGGTTTCTTTTTCTATTTCATTAGACAAAAACAAAGCCCTCTTGGTTCCTTCTTGCAAAGAGGTATAAACACATTTTAAAATAGAAAAAATGAAATGAAATTTAAAATCTAAATAAATAGAAACAATCATATGCTATTTAAAAGGACAGAATCGCTAGCAGTCATGAACCTGTACATGTAAAAAGTTAGCTACTCTTTCTGTTTATTTATTCTCTAAAAATCATTCAGCTAAATGACAGCCACTGAAGTGTAAGTTTCCACATTCCTTGAGAATACCTTCTGAATGCCAGCCTCATTCCAGACAGCAAATCTCATGGAACTTTGTCCAAGGTTGAGGTACGGATGGCTGAAGTCCTCAGCAGAAATGCTACTTCAGATAAAATTATTAAAACCACAGTCCCCCTTAAATGCACATTTATTAGTGAAAGAAGCCAGTCTGAAAAGTCTACATACTCGAAGATCCCAACTGTATAACATTCTAGAAAAAGCAAGACTATAGAGACTATAAAAAGGTCAGTGATTTAATGTAGTTAATGCAAAAAAAATGTGCACTTAAAAAATTATTAAAATGGTGAATCATATGTAAATGTGTATTTTACTACAATAAAAGAATGCAAAAAAAGAAAAAATCAGTGGTGTCCAGAGGTTCAGTAGGAGAAGCAGGGAGGGATGAATAGTGAAGCACAGGAGTTTTTAGGGCAGTGGAAGTATTCTGTGTGACACTGTAACGGGGGGTACATGACATTATAATTTATCAGAACCCATAGAACATACAGCACCAAGAGCAAATGCTAATATAAACCATGGACATTAATTAATAATATCATATCAATATTGGGTCATCAGTTATAAAAAATTTACGCCATAATGCAAGGCGTTACTAACAGAGGACACTGAGGAGAGGTAAGGAGGAGGGGCTATGGGAACTCAGTACTTTCTGCTCCATCTTCTGGAAACCAAAGCTGCTCTGAAAAATGAAAATTTTTAATTATTTAAAGACTCCTTTTCTGGTCATCAATGTCTGCACAAGTTTAAGTTAAAAAAAATTCTTCCATGCAAATTGCAGATTTAGGTTGGCATTACCTTAATTGCCCATTCGTATTTTTCTCAGTTACTGAATGAGTTTTATATTTAGTAATTACTCTTAAATATCAAACAACTCATTTGGGCAGGTATTTACTGAGTGCCTACAAAGCTCTGTGAGAGACACTCATATACTTTAAATAAATAAAGCAAAATATTTATTCAAAATCACCATGGGAGAGGGAAAGAAAGATTCCCAGGGGGCCTCCCCAGATGATGTTTTCTGGGTCCACAGGTCACCTTGCTCCATGTCATTCTCCCCAGCAATCTCATAGGACTTGGGGCTGTCACTCCTGTCTTCTGCACATTTTTATGGATTCCTCAGCTCCTCTTAACAGAAAGAAGATAATTTCTCAGAGCAAACAGCCACATTGATATTCATGGGATAAACGGTTTGTAACTGAATAGCAACACCCTGCTAATGTAAATTTCATACACAGCTTCCAAAAGGTTAAACAATGCTGCTTAGCTCTACTGTGCCCGGAAAGCAAATGACAAGGAGAGGCTCAACCTTGGCACCAGGTTGAGTCCTTGTACAGAAAGTTTTCACAGTAATAAGGTCTTGCTCTCTGCTTCGGAGAGGTGTCCTTTAACAGTGAGAGTCCCCTGCAAACTAATGACTCGGCACACAAACAAACCCCACTCAGTGATCTCAACCCAAAAATGAAAGACTATAGGTAAATTATTTTCAAGTTTGCTTTATGAATATGTATTTTTAAACAACTTTCTCAACTATGTTTGCTGAATATAATTATCTTCTCCCACTGGTGCTTAACTTAGCATTTTGACTCCATCCCCTCTCATTCAATTAGTAGTTACTGAGTGACTACTGTGTGCCAAGCACCCTTACTGTTACTGAAGGTATAACAGTTGAAGGAATAATTCAAACAATGTCTTTACCCCCAAAGAGCTTATATTCCAGGAGAAGGAGACAAAAAACAAGCTACTTTCAGGTTCTGTTAAGTGCTATGGAGAAAAATAACACTGCGTGGTGGTGTAACAAGGAGAGAGATGGTGGTGGGGCATTTGGTATATGAACTTTAGATAAGTGGATCATGGAGGACCTCCAACAAGAGGAGATATTTAAACTAAGAAGAGGATGACGAGAGGTTGCCAACCGTCTGAAGATGTGTAACCCAGGCAGGAATAGCTTTGCATGTCCAAGACTAACAAGGAGGCCAGTGGGCCTGAAGAGTGAAGGCAGAGAAGAGGTGGTCAGGGGCTGGGTGGTGGAGGATCTTGTAACCATTCTGAGTTTTATGCTATAAAATCTGCTGACCCTCAAGCAATGTAGGGGTCAGGAGCACCAACCTCTCACACGGTCAAAATCCACGTATAACTTTTAACTCCCCAAAAACTTAACTACTAATAGCCTACTGTTGACTGGAAACTTTACCAATAATAACAGTCAATTAACACCTATTTTTTTATGTTATGTGTATTATATACTGTATACTTACAATAAAGTAAGTTCACTAATTTTTTTTGAATTGCCACAAGTCCCCCCAAGTATATTTATTTTGAAAATTCTGCATATAAATGGACCCATACAAGTCAAACCTATGTTGTTCAAGGGACAATAGTAGAACAGGGAAGCAAGGAAGGATTTTAATCAGGAAAGCATGTCTATGTTTTGAAAAGATCAATTTCACCATGGTGTGCAGAAAGGCTTATAGAAAACAAGACTGGAGATAGGGAAGTGCATCAGAGAAGGACTGGAGTAGACAAGATAGGACAGAGTGGTGGCTTGGATCAGCAGGCTGTAGTGTGCCCCTGCACAGACTATACAACAAATACGTCCAACGAGGGGAGAAATGGGGTCAAAATCTAGCCTTCTCCCATCATGCCAAACCTGTGACCCAGCTTGGCAAAAGGCTGATTCAGGCTGCTAAGGGGATCCTTGACAATTTGTCCACTCCAAGAGAACACCTCTTTGTCTATACATTAAGTTGGCTTGTCTGCTTAGGGAGCCCCTTGAACCAGGAAAGCCCCAGTGTAATGGGGAGAAGAGCTTTGGTGGAGGAAATACCACAGAAGGTGACCTGAACAGAACTTGCCGATGGATTCAATTGGATTTGAGTGGAAAAAAAATTAAGAGTGACTCCTAGATTTTTGGCCTGAGATCATTGTGGGTCTATTCCACTTACTGAAAAGGGGAAAACTGGAAAATAAGAGCTGTGTAGTGCTAGAAAACCCAGGGTTTTGTTTCACACATGTCAGCTGAACTGTCATTAGGCATGAGATTGGCAATCAGGGAGGGAGAAAGTCTGAAAAGAGGAGATGAGAGACCTGAACCCTATTGGAGGGTGGCAACAATTAGAGGTCAGACAGAGAAAAAAGGAGCCAGCAAATTCCAGACTTACATTCAGCCACTAACACATACTTATACAATGAAACATGAAGATCATTTGTTCCAAAAATGGCTGCCCAGCAGGTGGAAGCTGGGTGGTGCCCACTCAACATGTGTTTTATAGCTCATTTTCAATTGAGAGCGCCCATATTAGTTCAGACAGTAGATCATCTACAAATTTAATTAACTGGATTTGTGCAGAATCTCAATTTGACCATAAAAATTTAATGCTTAATAGAGTTTAAGGTTTAATGGCCTTTCTTTTTAAAAGGAGACAGATGAAATGGCCACAGATTAATTTTTCCGGTCATCCCCACTATGTCAGAGTTATGAAGACAACAGAGAAGAGTGGATATTACAAGTCTGAATATTGGATAAAATACAGGATTTAACCACCTTTTGCCAAACTCTCCCTAAAAAGAATTATTTTCTCTAATTAACTGATTGTTTGCTCATAGTAAAATCTAACTAGTGCCTCCTAAAGCTACTCTCAGAAGTCAAGTATCTTACATCTATCTATACAGAACAACAAAATAACCTTATAATACCCTTTGCCTTTGAGTACAGACAGGTACTGTGTGCATTTGCTATTAGTAATGAAAACAAAACACTCTGCAATAATTTTGGCTAGGTCCATAAATATTTATAAGGCCTAGAGTGAATTCATTCAGATTTTTAGGTCTACTAAATTAAGAAGAGTTGTCATAAAAAGCACTAGACCTGGTGTTCAGTCTTGGCTCTGTCATTTGTTGGTTATGGGCAAAGCAATTACCATCCGTTTCTTTAGCTGTGGAGAGGGGACAGGAATGCCTACTCTGGCTGCTTCACAGGGGAGGTGAGCAAATTAAATAAAGGAGGATTTATAAAATGACCTGCCATTTCTACTGCTAGGAAAAGTGAATTCAGGAATGTTACAAACTCACGGTTGTTCTGCAGTATCTTTCCTTAAAATCGCTGGAATCCTGGAAATTAAATATGTCAGGCAGATCTGATACAAACACAACACAAATCAGGCAGATCTGATACAAACACAACACAAATCTGTGTGGGTTTTTTTCGTACTAGCATACAGTAGTTGATCAATAGCTATCAGTTTCCTTCTGTCCATGCTTTCCATTTCTCATTGGAAGAGACTTTAAAGATAAATTAATTCAAACTTGTTTTTATATGAGGAAACCAAGGCCCACAAAGGTGAAATGACATACTTCTGGTTTCTCAATAAATGCTCCATCTAAGTTTCTCCATCTGTTAAATAAGGGGCTTGGACTAGATCAGTCATTATAAAACTGTTTCACAGCAGAGTCTAGCCACAGGGGTTAAAGGAGAGACAGAGAGAATATGGCCTCCAATCACCCAGAGAAGATCTGGTTTTAAGGTACTATATATTCCAGTTCTACATAAGTTTATTTAGAAAAGAGGGTTTCATGCTGCTAACACCAACAACAAAATATTTTAAAGCAACTCTTGGTTTATATGAGTTGACAAAGTAGTTTGGCCAAATCTTGACTAAAATACGATCTAAATGTTAATGTCTTCAGGCAGATCACAGCTCTGCAATTCCTGGTCCCCACAGCTTCCTTTTGTGGAAGGAGTGAGGCCCACTTCATTCAGTCAAGTTCCCTGCCTGGCCCCAGAATCACCTCCATCTCGCTGGCTTCTTCCATTCTTTGCAGAAATCCTATGGATGGTTCACTTGCTTAAATTCTTATTTCCATACTTAGGATGCCAATGTGACTGCTATAAAATGTAACAGCAGTTTAAACAATGTAGTTTGTTTCTCTCTCACACAACAATGTACAGCCCAGGGCTGATGTGGCAGTTTCATGATACCTGGAAACAATATCCCTCCTGTCATTAGGCATCCGTGAGTTAAAGCTCAAGATTCCTAAAGAAAGGAGAGAATGGCTCCTGGGAGAGCTGTTGGTTTATGCCACATCTCTATTAAATGTTAACCTCTGAGGGCAGGGGCTGTGCATACCCTGTGTAATGCCCAGTTATGTTCAAAACCTGTGCAAGTAGCTGCATATCACTCACTTACTAGAAGAAGGAAACCAAGAGGGAAAGGAAAGATTCTAGGTAGGAAAAGCAGGTTGGGAATGAGGGAGAAATTTAATTTTGGACATGTTTAATTTGAAAACTTGTCGTGCATCAAATGGAGAGGTCAAGTTGACAATTGTATAGACCAATCTCAGTACAGGAGCAAAGACTGGGCTGGAAATGAATATTTGGGGTAATCAACATGTGAACTGTACCTTGAGTTTTGGATGAGAATTGAGGGAAATGTACATAGATAGAGAAAAAGAGATGTCCAAGAACTAGATCTTGGGGTGCATGAACATTTAGAGGTTGAGGAGATAAGGAGAAAGTAGCAAATGAAACTAAGAAATAGCCCTTGAGGGAGGAGGAGAAAAATGGTGGTTCAGATACCAAGGGAAGGGTTTCAAGAAGGTGGTGGTGATCATTTGTGTCAAATGATGCTAACAGGTAGAAAATAAGGAATCAGAAATGAACATTAGATTTACAAGGAGAAGTCATCAGTCATTGGTCACTGGGACTGAGCAGAACGTTACAAGCAAAACAAGAAAGAAAGAACTGGAGACAACAAGTGCAGATTCTTCCAGGGAATTGTGTTGTAAAGGGAAGCAAACATGGAGTGCAGCTGACAGGAAAATGGGGGAAACCTTTTTCTGAAGATGTGAGAAATAATAGCCTGTTCCATTTCTATTAGAATGGTAAAATTTACTGATGTTGGTGAGAGGGAATTACTGTAGCAGTGTCCTTGAGTGGGTGAGAGGTGATTGGATCTAATGCAGATGAATCAGAATTGAGATTAGATAGGAATATGGAGAGTTCATCCTTCGTCATGGTTGGGAAGGCAGGGTACATGGATGTCAATGTCGGCAAATGGCTAGATGTGATGGAGGAATGAATGGAAGATCTGTTCTCTTTCCTTTTTTCAGTGTAATAGAAAGAAGGTCATTATTGACAATGGGAATAAAGGAGAAGTTGGTATTGTAGTTTTTAAAAAAGAAAATGAGACATACAATGTTCATCTCGAAATGGGAGTAAATGGACTAAAATTGTATAGTATGCTTATCTGGCAGCATCAAGAATCGCTTTAAGATTTGTGCTCCTAAATTTAAAATGAGACCAAATCAGACTAATTATGTGTTTTATTCCAGCAGTGTTCAACTACATGGATGCAGGCACGAGGTAATGAAAGTGAACCAAGGGTAATATGAAAGGTAATGATTGATCTTGGTATTGAGGAAGGAAATTCTAGGTCATTTTGGTGATTGGGGTACAGTGAAAATGCAGGAAGACTAATAAATTGAATGTCCAGGTGGGTGGGAAGGTCTGCTGGAGTTAAAGACAGAGGCAGTGAGCAGAAAGACTGAGGTGGTGATCAGAACCTGGATCATAGGAAATTAGAATTAGGTTATAGGATAAGGGCTGCACCCATTTGTAATGGTACAGTGTGGAGTAAGACTGGATAAGTGACTGATGATAGAAAGGAGGCCTGGTTGCTAGGACAAAGGCCACACCTCTCCTATGTCTTCTATCCCCATCATCAAGACTGATGAGGGGCCTCTGCTCTTGAAATAACATCCGGCTTCTCCAAAAATCAACAACATCAAGAGAATCAGCAAGGTAAGACAAGCATGCACATTCAATATTTTCCCTTTCTCCTGCAGGGCTTAGGAAAGAACCAGTGCATGAGAATTAGACCCTCTACCCCACTATGAGAGGGAGTACCAAACCCTGTGATACACGTAGTCCTGCCAGTATTATGTACTTTGGATTCACCAAGTTGAATCTCACTGTGCTCTTTATTGGGCCATCACTACACAGGGCCCCAGATCATCCCTTATCTCCCACACTCTAATTTTCACATGGCTCTGCTCTTCCCTTTTGTGCCCTTGATGTCCCTGGTCGCCTTACTACTCTCTGCATGAGATTTGGATCTCCCCTAAGAACACAGGTGACCTTGCAGCCCTCTCAGATGGTGACTCTTTCCTCACATACCTCTTGACCCCTGGACATGGAAGTAGAGTTGGTTTTCTCTTTGCTTCTCATTGCGGCTTCCAAACAGTTTCCCCTTCCACCAGTCTAGAAAACAAAAAACAAACAAAAAAATCAGTTTTGAACCTCATGTCATCAGATTATATATGATACCTCCTTGATGCTGTCATCCACCAACCCTAGTTACTCCCTAAATTCTCTAACACTTTCAGTTCCTGACTCACTGTTACTTTCCTCATCATTATTCCTACCTTAGTTCTTGCAAGTTTAATGTACATGTGAATGAATTACATAGCAGTCTGCCTCTTTAGCTATATGGCCTACTCTCCTTTTCTTGTATCCATCCCACTCAGTCCCACGAGCATACCTAGATCTGCTTATTACCTGTTAGATGAGAGAAGTGAAGTCCATAAAGGTTCTTAATTAATATGCTCTACTCCTTGCTCCTCGACATTTATGAAGGGAACGTACACCTATAAATCTGACCCAAGTTCTAATTGAGATTCTACTACTTACAAGCTGTCTGACCCCAGGCAAACTCCTTAAACTTGGCTTCAATCTTTTTCAATGGAAAAGGGAAGATAAGACCACCTACTTCACAGGGTGGTTTTAAGGATTAAATAAGGTTATGTATGGTAAAGCACAGTGTCATATCTGATATCTATAATATATGACAGTTGTAAAGCTATTCCTTTCTTGCTACCTTATGCACCTAAAGGGACAATAGGATACACTGCTTGAGAATATGGGCTCTGCAGTTGACTGCCAGGGTTCAAATCCCAGTTCTACTACTTTAGTCATATGCTCTTGAGCAAATGTCTCAGCTGTTCTGTGTCCAATATCCATACCTGTAAATTGAGCATAGTACTATCTACCATGTTAAACTGTTGTGAGAAGGAAGTAAGAGTATGAAAATGAAAGCAATAACTTGAATGAAATGAAAACCATAGCCAAAACATGGAAACAACCTAAGTGACAGGAAACAATCTAAGATACAGAATCAACCTGTGTGACCAAAAATGGATGGATGAAATCTTGGCATTTGCAGCAACATGGATGGACCTTGAGAGCATGCTAAGTGAAATAAGGCAGACAGAAAAAGAAAAATACAGTATGATCTCTTATATATCTCACAAAACAAAAAAAACTAAGTTCATAGATACAGAGAACAAAATGGTGGTCCAGAGGCAGGCAGTAAGGGGTGGGTGAAATGCGTGAAGGGGGTCAAAAGTCACAAACTCCAGTTATAAAATAAATATCATGAGGATATAATGTATAGCATGGAGACTATAGTAAATAATACCACATTGCATATTTGAAAGTTGCTAATAAAGTAAGTCTTAAAAATCTTCATTTCAAAGACCCTGAATAGCCAAAGCAATCCTGAAAAAGAAGAATAAAGTAGGGGGGATCTCACTCCCCAACTTCAAGCTCTACTACAAAGCCATAGTAATCAAGACAATTTGGTACTGGCACAAGAACAGAGCCACAGACCAGTGGAACAGATTAGAGACTCCAGAAATTAACCCAAACATATATGGTCAATTAATATTCGATAAAGGAGCCATGGACATACAATGGTGAAATGACAGTCTCTTCAACAGATGGTGCTGGCAAAACTGGACAGCTACATGTAGGAGAATGAAACTGGTCCATTGTCTAACCCCATACACAAAAGTAAATTCAAAATGGATCAAAGACCTGAATGTAAGTCATGAAACCCTCTTAGAAAAAAACATAGGCAAAAACCTTTTAGACATAAACATGAGTGACCTCTTCTTGAACATATCTCCCCGGGCAAGGAAAACAACAGCAAAAATGAACAAGTGGGACTATATTAAGCTGAAAAGCTTCTGTACAGCAAAAGACACCATCAATAGAACAAAAAGGAACCCTACAGTATGGGAGAATATATTTGAAAATGACAGATCCGATAAAGGCTTGACATCCAAAATATATAAAGAACTCACACACCTCAACAAATAAAAAACAAATAATCCAATAAAAAAATGGGCAGAGGAACTGAACAGACAGTTCTCCAAAAAAGAAATACAGATGGCCAATAGACACATGAAAAGATGCTCCACATCGCTAATTATCAGAGAAATGCAAATTAAAACTACAATGAGATATCACCTCACACCAGTAAAGATGGCTGCCATCCAAAAGACAAACAACAACAAATGTTGGTGAGGCTGTGGAGAAAAGGGAACCCTCCTACACTGCTGGTGGGAATGTAAATTAGTTCAACCATTGTGGAAAGCAGTATGGAGGTTCATCAAAATGCTCAAAACAGACTTACCATTTGATCCAGGAATTCCACTCCTAGGAATTTACCCTAAGAACGCAGCAATCAAGTTTGAGATAGACAGATGCACCCCTATGTTTATCGCAACACTATTTACAATAGCCAAGAATTGGAAGCAACCTAAATGTCCATCGGTAGATGAATGGATAAAGAAGATGTGGTACATATACACAATGGAATACTACTCAGCCATAAGAAGAGGGCAAATCCTACCATTTGCAGCAACATGGATGGAGCTGGAGGGTATTATGCTCACTGAAATAAGCCAAGCAGAGAAAGAGAAATACCAAATGATTTCACTCATCTGTGGAGTATAAGAACAAAGGAAAAACTGAAGGAACAAAACAGCAGTGGAATTACAGAACCCAAAAATGGACTAACAGGTACCAAAGGGAAAGGGACTGGGGAGGATGGGTGGGTAGGGAGGGATAAGGTGGGGAAGAAGAAAGGGGGTATTAAGATTAGCATGCATAGGGCGGGAGGGAGAAAGGGGAGGGCTGTACAACACAGAGAACACAAGTAGTGATTCTCCAACATTTTGCTATGCTGATGGACAGTGACTGTAAAGTGGTTTATAGGGGGAACCTGGTATAGGGGAGAGCCTAGTAAACATAATATTCTTCATGTAAGTGTAGATTAAAGATTTAAAAAAATAAAGAAAGAAAGAAAAGGGGGATTACTCATTGATAGGATAAAACTAATGGTAAATCAACAATTAATGCATGCTTTAAATATCTTTAATTTTGATCACTTAAAGGGTGTCAGATGATCAGCTATGGAGGTACACTTTTCTGATAATATTCGATTCTCTTAAAAAAAAAACAACAAAAAGCAGTTCCTGTGTGGTGACCTCCAATGAGTTCTACACAATGGTATAAAGGGCATATCAAAGTGTGGGCAAAGGGTCTGTTTGTGTTTATACAGAAGATCAAAGCCTAATTTGGCTACCCAGAAAATGAACTAAGATACGATATGAAGAAGAACTTCCAACATCAGCACTCTCTGGAAGAGTCATATCAGAAGATGATCATCAAAAAACCTCCACAAAGATCCAGGTGATGCTGCAGTTGTAGCTGCATCCATCCCACCGTTTCCTGGACTTGCCATTGGTATGAAGAAGGAGATATCTAAGCTGGCCTGTGCATACAGTAAAACAACAAATTTGACTGGATCTATACTGTTGGAACTCAACCAAGAATTAGGAGAAGTGCAAGTTCTAGCGCTCCAAAATCTTACAACTACAGACTATCTACGGTTAAAAGAACATATGGGATGTGAACAGTTCCCAGGAATGGGTTGTTTTAATTTGTCTAATTTCTCTCAGACTGTTCAAGTACAGTTGGACAATATCCATCATATCATAGACAAATTTTCACAAATGCTTAGGGTGCCTAACTGGTTTTCTTGGCTTCACTGGAGATGGCTGGTAACTATAGATCTGCTTTGGTTATGTAACTGTATTCCTATTATGTTAATGTGTGTGTGCAATTTAGTCAGTAGTTTAAAACCTATACATGCTTAAGTTACTCTACAAGAAGATATGTCAAAGAAATAATCAATCCTCCCATGTTTTCTTCCATCTTCTACCTCTATAGCTTTTCTTCTTCCTTCCTAATTACAACCCTTAAATAGAATTCATGCCTCATATCGAATTTACCGAGTATTATAATTCCTCCAAGTGGTAAAGATACCTCAAGACAAATGCTGGGCATAGAAGCCACAGGGCATAAATCTGCAAAGAAGTAAAAAGCTATCCTTTTCAAACAATATGGCTTCTCTCTCACCTACCAACTTTACATCTCCCTGTATGGCCCCAGAAGATGACTGGTTAGCCAGAGATGGGTAAGATTCCTCAAGGGAGGAACAACCTAAGACAGGCACAGTCACAGGGGGGCAATCAGGTGTGAAATTGGGGATCAACAGTGGTGAAGCTTAGAACCTCACCCCCCCCCTGTTTTGAGAGAAATCTTCTGCATCTGTGAATGTTTTAATGCCCTTATCTAGCTTGGATTAACACATAGTCTACAGGCACACACCTGATCATCTACAATTGCTCTCTTACAACACTAATGTTTTCTACCTTTATTTTGCATCTACCTACCACTTCAGCATTTTATTAAAAATAAAAATAATAATAATAATAAAGGGAGAAATGTGGGATCCATATATAAATCAAGTATAAAAATCAAACGAATATTCATATTTGACCTGATTGTTTATAGTTCATAATGCGTGATCAAAACCAAAAGTTTCTGTGATGACTGCCCTTGTACTGTTCACCACGTAAGAACTTATTCACTATGTAAGAATTCGTTCACCATGTAAGAACTTGTTCGTTATGCTTCAGGAGATTGGAGACTGACGAGAATTAGGCTTGAGATGGATTAATGATTGTGCATTGAGCGTTGACCCCCCTATACTGAATTTTATTGTTGTTAACAACCATTTGATCAATAAATATGAGAGATGCCCTCTCAAAAAAAAAATCTTCATTTCAAGAAAAAAAACCCTTGTAACTATATATGGTGACAAATGTTAACTAGACTCATTGTGGTGATCATTTCTCAATATACACAAATATCAAATAGTTATGTTATACACCTGTAACTAATATAGTATTACATGTCAATTTTTTTTTAAAAAAAGGAAACATATATACCACAACTCATAGGTCAAATGCCTGCTTTTGAACACCATCATACTCATGTAGGTATTATATCTTGCTTTCCCAGGACAATTAAAAGTTAAGTAGCTGCAACAGATACCAGATAGAATGCCAATCCTAAAACACTATCTGGCCCTTGACAGTGAAAGTTTGCAGACTGCTGGTATATGCAGTCCTTTAAAACAGTCTAGTGCAAAGTAAGCTCTCAATAAGTAATAACATATTTATTCTCTGTGAAAGCCCACTTCACTTTACTCAACAAATTATAGAAGAAATTGGGTATAGGAGGGAAAATAGAAATAAATCACTTGCACTATGAAGTCTAATATTAAAACTCTGTAGCATATAGCCCTACACAGAAGCTCAGATTTCTGTAGGGGCAGTGACAGAGTTTTTACACAGGACATAGGCTGAGTTGACATTGGATTTTCATGTCACTGCTGATGCTGTGACCAATATACCTCATGCCAAGTATGAAATGTGCTTCCAAGCCTATCACCTGCAGAAGATGTCTAACTGAATGCAAGATTCTCACAGTGAGGTGGGAAGGACAAGCCTAAGAGTGAAACTAAAAGGTTCCCCCAGAATACAACCATTCAAAAACACAGTTTTCTTTTTTTTAGTTTTATATTCCTACTGCCTTTAGAAACTAAGAGTAAAGATTAGAATGATTAAAGGTGTCCAAAAGTCACTTCATTGGGTGAAATGCTTACAAAGGGCCTTTGGTCATGAGCAATGCAAGGAAATAAAGGCACTTTATAAAAATTCATTTATATGCCATGCATTGAAACACAAATACAAACAAAAACAAAAACCCTTTAATATTACTCTAATTGTGTCAGTGCTTTTACCCTAGCACTGGATGGTAGAAATGAGCACTTACTCAAAACATGTTCCTTTTTTCTGTGTATTAACTCATGACAAAAGGCCCAAAGGGTTTGTCACTGACTGTAGTTGGGAAACCAGAAGGCTGTGTTAATTGTAGAGATATGAAAGAGTGGTTACCAACAGCTCAGGCTTGAATTCCAGAGTTGGCCATCTACTAGACTAGAAATCTTAGTTCCTTTATAGGAGTATCTTCAGTATCTTCACTGTCCCTATATAGTCCTGAGGACTCAAAGAGATGATGCATTTAAAGTCTATAGCACAGTGCCTGATGCATAAGTTCTCAAATGTAGCAGCTGTTGTCATTGCCATTGTATTATAAAAACTGTAAAATACAGAATTACAAACTCTTGGAAGCTCCATTCTGGCAAATCCCACTACAGTGACTCCAGCTCTGTTTGGGTTCCTGGACCCACTTGTAATGTGTGTAGCGGGGAGGGGGTTTTCCCAGGCATGATAGCAATTTTCCAACACCAGCAGGGTATCCAAAAATTCAACTCCATTCTGACACTATCTGCATGGAGGCAGTACCAGATTTCCTTGGATTAAGGGCTCAGTCCCACAGGGCTGTGCCCACTCTCCCCAGAAACCAGGCAGAAGCCCCAGACTATTGCCTGTTCATCTGCCTCCCAGGCTGCAGATCAGAAGTTCCAACAACCTCCCTCTTAGGTTCAATTAATTTGCCAGAGTGTCTCACAGGACTCAGGAAAACACTTATGTTTACCAGTGTAATGAAGGATACTGCAAAAGGACACAAGTCAATAGCCAGATGAAGAGATACATAGGGCAAGTTCCCAAATAAAGGAGCTTCTGTCTTCCTGGGGCTTGAGGCCTGGCTCAGTGGCACATGTTAGCGTTCTGGTAGCCCAGGCGTGGAAGCTCTCTCTCCAGTAGGGAAGCAGGATGCATAAAAAAGCACAGTGCTCTTCTCTTGATTTTTGTGAGGACTTCAGTGCACAGTCACGATTGACTAAGTCATTGGCTGTTGGCTGATTCAGCCTCTGGCTCCTCCACCCCCTTCCCAGCAGTGGGGCCTGGAGGCTGAGAGTTCCCACCCTCTTATCACATGGTTGGTCAACCTGACAACCATCCCCTACCCTCACCTGGGGTCCGAAAGTCTTCTCACTAACAGAACAAGACACCCGGTTCAACTTTATGGCTCAAGCATTTTCAGGAACTGTGGATAAAGAGCAAAAGCAGAGCCATTTTGTTAAAAGATGCCATCTGAATGACCAAATATATATTTCTTATAAATCATTTCACAAAAGTCTGTATTCATTTGGATGATTTCATTTCCTTTATGGCTGAGGATTCTAAATTCTGTAGCCAGTGTTTCTTGATTTTAAAAAAAAGTATTTCTGCAAATAAAACATCTATTGGGTCTTAGCATTCCTAAAAAGTGAGTTTACTTCAAATTTTCATGTTAAGGTGTTTTATGTTGGCATTCATCTTAAAAAGAGTTTGTATTTACTTAAAAGAAAAATACCACCCTTTTCAAAAGTTTACATAGAACTTAAGTTATTTTTCAATGAATTACTGCCTTTCTTAGATGTAACCACATCAATGGGCCCTTAAATATTCTCAAAACAAACTCCATACCAGAGAGAACATATTAGGGGTATAACATGTGAAATAATAACTGAAAGATATCATTTAAAATTCCATATGTGAATATTAAGGAATAACTTCTTTTTTTATTTTAGAGTTATAATTCACATATAAAATTTACTATTTTGGTGTGTACAACTCACTAGTTTTTGGTAGATTCACAAAGCTGTGCGACCATCAGCCATTCTGTAATTCTAAAACATTTTTATCATTCCGTAAAGAAATTCCATACCCATTAGCAATGACTTTCCTTTCCACACCCCACCTCCAGACTTAGCAGGTTATTTTTGTTGTTAAGGCATGGGGATTTTTATGGTTATTGTAAAGGCACAGGAAACTATGGTTACTTTTAAATTTTTCTTATATTTTCTGATCTCTACTGAAATATTAAAGATGAATTGCTTGATATCTAGTGTGGGTAAAATTGTAATATTTCCACAATTTCTCACCTGGCCTTAGTCCATCTCCATATCAATAGGTGCTTACAAGGGGTGGGCGAAGAGCAGGTGAGCAGCTGGACCAGAGAGGTATTTTTTTGGCTTCCTTCCAGCCAGGATAGAAGCAAACAGGAGTAGATGCCTTCTTGTAAGTGATAAACAGGTTTCTCCCACTTTATTTTTTCCTTTGATTTAGGCTCCAAAGGTTTATTTGCCTCTTTGAAAGGGCTGGCAACCCATTCCCCCCCACCCCAGGTTTACATCTGGGAATTGTGTAAAATAGCCCAGAAGTGGGGATATAGCTACAAAGAGAGTAACTATGTACTAACAACTGCAAATCAAAATCATTGTATTATTTCTACTTTTGTATTTGTTTAAATGCCCATAAAAAAACTTGAACAAATATGACATATGAAACTTCCAAGAAAATATTTTCACCAAATCTGCATAAGACATACCTTTTGATATAAGCCTTTAACCCTATAAACAATTAGGAAAATTAGAACTCTGAGTAACTACAAAAGAATAGAAATTTTATATTCTTACATATCATGCAAACAGAAAAATTTTCTTTCTGCATCCTTTCGTTCAATCCTTCTGTACCCTTATATACGTGCCTTTGCTAAGTAGCATATAGTTTTATAAGTAGCATACTAATATAGAATATTGTCAGTAGCATAAAGCTTCTTCAGAGAACCTTTGACTTTTGATTGGAATATTTAGTTCATTTACATTTAATTACTGATAGTTGGATTTAAATATACAGTTTTCCTATTTGTTTTTTTATTTATGTTACCTGTTTTATGTTCTCATTTTTCTTTCACACAGTCTGTTAAATCAAATGTATTTTTATTATTGTTAGCATAGGTGATCCTCTGAAACCTAGCCAAAGCAGAGCCATTTTGTTAAAAGTTGCCATTTTAGAACAAGTTACATTCCTGGACTACAATTCCAGGAACAGGGAGGAACGGATAAAAGCTAGACTAGTGGCAGTGCGGTAGTGACTCCAGTAGAATAGCTGCCTGAATGTCACCCACTGCTCCATAAGTAACCCCTCAGTAAAAGTCATTTACTCACCAAGCTGGACTTGTCCAAGTAGTTCTAAGGCCTGTCTGGTTCCTTCATAATTTGGGGGGAAGGCATCTCATTGACATCCCTCTGGGATATTCTCATAAGAATTATTCCACTTTTTTTCCTCATCTGTCAGTTTATTGGCCCTCCCTATTCTTTTAGCACTTAGCCTAAAGATTATAACATGCTTCATTAATTTACTAAGTCTAATGTAAATCAATTCATTTTACCACTTCCCAGAGAACACTGAGCCTTTGAGTGCCTTATCTTCATGTCCCTTCCACGTTCTCTACTAATGTTGACGTGTATTTTATCGCATGTATATTTTTAAAGCCCATAGGATATTTTGTTTTATATAGTCAATATTCCTTTAGAGTAACTCCCATATTTTCCATTTCAGCTGTTCTCATTTTTTCCCTATATATCTAGGCTTCTAAGATTATATTCCATTTTCCTGAAAGTTTTAGTGTCACTTTTAGTGTGTGCCTTTTTGTAATGAATTTTGTCATTTTTTTGTTTATGAAATGTTTTTACATTTGACTGCATATTTGGAGGATACCTTCAATCCTTCAATGTCTCTAGTTAATTTTTTAGCATCTTAAAAAAATGTCATTTTATTGTGTTTTGGCTTCCTTTTTTGTTTGTTTTTGGGTATCTGGATGCTTTTATGATTTTCTCTATGTCATTCATTGTCATTAGTTTTTAGCAGTTTTACTATGATGTGTCTAAGGATGGTTTTCTTTATATTTGTCCTGATGGCTCTTGAATCTAGTCTTGGCATCTTTAATCACTTCGGGAAAATTCCCAGCCAACATTTCTTCAAATATTTCTTGTCCCTTTCTCTCTTTCCCTCCCAAGGCACTTAGATCACATGCATGTTAGACCTTCTCACATAGTCCTATATGTCTTTTATTTTCTCTGTTTTCTATTCTTTTTGTTACTATAGGTGAGGGTGGATTTTTTTTCTGTTATCTCCCAGATCAGCTCTTTAATTTGGTATGAATCCTACCAGCTATATTCTTAAATTATTGTAACTTTCAATTCTAGAATTTCTATGTAACATATAAATAAATGATTTCAGATCTCTGGTAAAATTCTCCATCATTTTTAAGTCTGCCCCCGATAACACCAATATCTAGATCACCAGTGAGTTGGTTTCTATTGCCTGTTTTTTTCACCTAAAGCTCTGGATAATGTTTTAATTCTTCAAAGTTCTTTAGTTTTTGGCAGGCAATTAAAGCAGAATTTGCTTACCTTAACCTTGTCAAGAACTAAGAGAATCAACGTTGAATTTCAGTCTCTGTAAAGCCTGCTATATTTCTGCTCCACTTTTCCTCCTAAGACACAGTCCTTTAGGAGTCCCAGCTAAAAGTCTTGGGTGTTTACCAAGGTACCTTTTTCTTGGAAGGCCCTGAAATACAGTTTTCTTTTTTCTCTCCAGCATAATGAGAACGGCTGATAAGTCTGCTTACTTTTTAGCTTCTTTGCAGCTGCACCTTGCAAACTAGAGAATGCAAGGAGAAAAGAGGTATAGAATATTGAACTAATGATAATAATTTTCCATTTCTCTGGTATCTTGGCTTCTTGACTCCTAACTGACTTATTAGCTTCAAACTCCAGTTTTGTCTCACCAGGCCCATAACATTGTTAAAAGCTCTACCCACTTTCTCAAACTCTCTACTCATACTAACTATGAATCTGCAAATGCCTTTAAGGAATAAATCATCCATAGAGTGTCAAACCCTACTCAATGTATTTCCCTTCTCTCTTGGATCTTGGACCCTTAATTCCTGGCTGACTTAGTAGATCTCTGATCCTTTCAAACATGTTATTGTTTTTGTATTTTGTTGAGTTTTCTAGTTGTGTTAGGCGTGAGAAATGGTCTTCTACAACCTAGACCATCCAATCTACAGATAGATCTTAGATGTTTGGATATGGTAAAGTAATGTAAAACAGTGGTCCTTAACTTTTGATCTCAGAAGTTCTTTACCCTTATAATTGTTAAGGAATCCAAAGAATATTTGTTTAGGTGGATTAGATCTATTAATATTTATCACATTATAAATTAAAATTGTAATTCTAAAAAATTAATTTTAATATTTTAATTATTTATTATTCATAAATGGCAATAAATTCATTACAGAGTAACAAATGTTTTTATTAAAAAAACCTGTTTTCCATAACAAAAAATTGGTGGAAAAGTAGCATTGTTTTACAGTTTTACAAATCTCTTTAATGTCTAGCTTAAAAGAATAGAGCTAGATTCTGCTACTGGATTCTACATTCAATTTATTGCCATGAATAGTTTTGGTTGAAGTATATGAAAAAAATCCAGCCTCATGCAGATATATATAGATGAAAAATGGAAGTGTTTTAATAGTCTTTTCAGATAATTGTGGATTTTCTTTCACATTACACCTAAAGTCAAGGAGAAATAGTTTCTTAAAGGTTAGCTGAAATATGAAACCTGAAACTGTATCAATGAACTTTTACTCACTCTGTTATATTTAAATGCAGTGGTTTTCTTGCACTTTAAATGGACTTTTTACTCATGGAAGATTTAAAACTTCATGCATTGGTTATTTGGAAAATATTGACTGATCAAATTATGCAGATCTTTTCAATATTGAAATATTTCATTATATAGTGCTAAAAAACACATTTGTAATACACTATCATTCTCATCAGACAAGTCTAAGTATTGAGAGGCTATCAAACTCATGGTGGCAGAAACATGTTTGCCAAAACTTGAATTTTGTAACTGACAGCAAATATTGTCGTTTTTTTTCTTGAGTAGCAGTTTCACTCTTTTCATTTCCAAGACAATATTTGCCAAATAATCAAAACTGAAAAACAATAGCTGTAAGGTACTCTTCTAAGTAAAAAGGCATTCCATGAAATGAATGGCCCATTCAGTTTGCAACCCAATCGCACGTGTTTGGTCATCCATTAGAACTGCTTTATGCATAGCTCCTATTTTGTCAACCAGAATCTTAAAAAGGTATGGATATAAAATTGCATTTTAATGCTTCATCAAAAACATTCTTAAGTGAAATTGGTGTATATTGTGCATATGTATAAATATGCATACATACCATCAATCCTCATTATTCATAGATTTATATTTGAAAATTTCCCTACTTGCTAAAATTTATTTGTAACTCCAAAGTCAATACTTGTGATGCTTTCATGGTCATTCACAGACATGCACTGCATAGTGAAAAAACTGAGCCATGTTCCCAGATGAGATGGAACAAAGCAACACCCCGCCTTCTTGCTTCAGCTGTCATAGGGTAAACCAGCGTCCTTTTCACAGTCGATTTTGTACCATGTTTTTGCGTTTTTATGTTTTTTGGTGGTGATTTTGCTATTTAAAATGGCCCTCAAGCGCTGTCTAGTTTTCTAAGTAGAGGAGGCTTAGACATGCCTGATTGAGAAAATGTGTGTTAGACAAGCTTCCTGCAGGCATGAGTTATAATGATGTTATCCATGAGTTCTGTGTTAATGAATCAATAATGCATCTTAAACAAGGTATCTTTAAACAGAAACACACATAAATCGAGGTTATATATTCATTAGTTGATGGAAATGTTGTGATCAGAGGTTCACAAGAACCTAACCCCATATTTACTCTGGGAGTTCAGTACCCAGTAGCTCCATATTTATATATTGTGACTTTATAGAATACACCTATGGCATATAATGAGCATGAACTATATATATATATATATATATATACATCTATGTATATGTATATAGTGTATAATACATAATTGTGCATGTGTGGTTGTGAAGAATATAATGATTGCTAATGCAGTTGGTGCCACTGTCTTGATTTGTTCTAAAGCACCAGTATTTGTATACTATTACTTTTGCACCTTTAGTACAAAAGTCAAACATTGTACCAAATAGTATCTTAGTATTATTATGAAAATCCTACAATGTTCCCCAGAGGCTAAAAAAAGTTTTTATTTAAAGATTTATTTAAAGCATTAATTTCAGCCTTAAAATACATTTGTGTTACCCTGGCACTGTAGGAGTAAATTTCACTGTTGTTATTTTTATACATTTATGGAAGTACTGCTTCCAAATGCTCTTAAGATTGTAAATTCCTCAGAACTGTAATACATCTTGACAACAAATATTTATATGTAAGTGAAATCCATGCCCTGTTTTATTTTATTTGTTAGTGAGTACTTTTGTTTTGTTAATTTCTATAATATAATCAACTGTTCTTATGGAATCTCCAAATTACATCCATTGAGATATATATTAGCTTATGGATTACCTATTTACATATTTTAAAGCAGATAACTATATGCAGAGAATGAATTGAATGAGTTATAAATGGAAGAGATAAATTTGGTTTGAAGGGCTGGCAAAATAAATTTATTAAAGGGAAGACCAGTATTTTTGATTCTTAGATGTTATTGCTTAAAGGGAAAAAGAGACAAATAGATCACCTATATAACCTTCATGTCTAAAATATAATTTGATAGGAGAAAAAGAAAAAGGATTTAAAAACAAAAGGAAAAGGATAAGTAATTTAAGTCGATAAAAGAGATAAATTGGAAATAAGTTTTAAAAGTGAATAAATATTGAGAAATTATTGATACCAGATACATGTTTAGGAGGAAATTTGTATAGGAAACAATCTTTCAATGAATCCTATCATTCCAGCTTGGTGAAGCCTCTTGTCTCACCTCCTTCTTTATGTACTAGCTGTGCTATAAAGGTTATTCATGGTGCTATTTGAATCTTTGATGTGATAAGCCTGCAAGGAAACTGGACTGTGTTGATATTGCACCTCCTAGGGCTCACATGGAGCTATTTAAGACTGAAAAACCCAAACTGTGGGAAATGTACTTATAGTATTGGTGGGAATGGATATTCAGTCTCAATTATCCCATAAAAATACTAATTATATGGCAGGAAGTAAGTAAATTTCCTCTCTTCTCTTTGGGGTATAAGGAAAGGAAAAAGAAAGGAATAGTGGGATATCATTTTGGTCTTGACTCTGAAACACAAAATTTCAGAGTTTTTAATAGTGGGAAACAAACTGGTCCTGGGCACATGCCCTTGAGACAGGAACAAGTCAAGGAGCTATGAGCTAGGCTGATACAATTGTTATTCTCTGGTAATTTTCCACATCCCTTCAGTTATTGCTAAACATTGAGTAAAAACTTGCCTCAGTGGTACTGGGAGGAAGTTAGGAGAGTTTAAGCCCACAGTTAAGGCCAAAGAACAGTAGCCCCTCTGCGGAGCCTAAGCAGAGAAAGCAGCAGCAGTCACTGGGGCAGGAAAGCAGATCCCCTGGAGTAATGGCTGAGGGCTACCTGCAGCAGAGTCAGTAAGGTGGCTGTTGGGGAAGGAGGCCAGCATGGCAGAACCTAAAGACGTATTCCTAAGCAAATACAAAAAGAGATACAGGTCCTTTGAGGAGAATTTATTTTCAGTAGTGAAGTAAGGAGGTGATCATGTCATCTACAAGCTCTTGACTTCCTTAGGTACTCCAGGGTCAGCTGGTAAAAAGACTAGCATGGAATAAGTTTTAATGTTTGTGTTTCTTATAAATTGTCTTTTAATTAGGGTTTTAGAGGCTTTACTCTGGAATTGAAAGGATGTAAGAAAGTCGAGTGTTTCATCTGTTAAAAAAAATCTCCCTTTACTTGGTTTGCTAGTCCACCCCCTGCAGAACTTGCCCTTTAGGATGTTTCCCTTTAATATCTTGGCTTTGTTCTTTCTCCACTGCTTTTACTAAAGACAGGATCAGTTTAACCCAATGTGATAACAGACAGCCTTGTATGTAATGGTAACCTTATTTCTCCAACTTTGAAACTAGTTAACAGTCCTTTTCAGCAAATAAAAGCTTCCCACAGCAGACAAGTAAAGTGATTGAGAAAGCCATAAAAAGCCAAAGGAAAAAAACTGAAGTTAAAACAAATTTCAGCTCTAGGTCTCCACTGATCTCCACAGTAAATACAAAAACCTAACACATTTATTGGACTTCTTTTGATTATAAGTCATTATTATTGCACTATTTTCACATCTACTGGTATCTTCTTAGTTGGGATCTTCCAGTAAAACACTTGAAATGAGCATTTTTAAAGATAAAGAGGCACAGCTATTAAGATTCTAAACTCATAAAGTTGTAGGTTTTCTGGGGCTCATTTGGAATTATACAATACATATAAACAATGAGAGTCCTAAAACCCAAACTTTGGATTTATAAAATATGTGTTCAAATTTTGCTTGGTAAAGAAAATAGGCATCTCTGAATTAAGAAAGACAGACTATATAGAGTATTCTTTCAGCAGGTAAGTCTAGTTAAATATAAGTACAGTCAAGGAAATAAACACACAGGCTCGCTCCTATAATGTGATCATATATTAAACTGCATTTTCTAGACCTAGCAGCAACAAGAGGTTTGAAGTAATTAAAATCATTTATTCTTAAGAAGAGAACACTTGTGATTATGATTTTTAACCATCAAATACTATAAAACCTATTAGCTGGAAAAAGAGTTTACACTGTTCTATGTAATACCAAAGGTCCGAATTTAGGTCAGAAAAAACTACAGAAATAAATATTTTGCCTAAAGATAAGAGAAGGTCCAAGAGGGCCATGTAGCAAGACCTTGAATTCACCTCCTCCCACAGACACAGTGAACCTACAGCTACATAGAGAACAATTCCTCCTGAAGAACTGAGGGCTGATTGGACAGCTTCTGTGCAACACATGATAGAGGGACCACACAAAGAAGGGTAGAAGAGATGGAGACATGATAATGACGGGAACCTCACCTGTGACACAGTGATCTGCACCAGGGAAGGATATCCCTGAGGGGCCTGGGCAAGCATTTGCCCACACTGGGGTACAGTGTAAACACCAGCAGTTTAAAGGGTAACTAGACTATAAGGGAAGGAATTCCATTTACTAACATTGCTATGTCCACAAACAGCGGGGAACTGCTAGAACTCTCTCTGAAGTTGAGACACCGGCAAGCACCCTTTTTTGCATTCCCCCTACATCTTGATAGTGCAGGAGGGAACTGGGTCCAGGTGCTCTAGCCAGACTTCTAGAGCCACCCCAGTACACACTGGGCACCTAGCCTGTGCCAGCTCCAGCAGTACCACCAAGGTGGACTGGACACAGTGTATCCCAGGACCTCCCTGCCTGTGCCTGACCCAGCCATTCTGCCAAGACAGCCATGGCAGAGCATGCCCAAGGAGCCCCCTGACTCATGTCTGCTGCAACACCAGCTGTTTCACCAGAACATCCACAGCCCACACCCACCTGAGCACCAGCCATTCTTCCAGGGCAGCACCAGCATGGCAAGCCCTAGGACACCCATCATATACTTGCCTAAGCTCCAACTGTCCTGCCAGAGCAGCACTGGCACAATGTACCCCTGAATCCCTTGGCCTGCTCTAGCTCCAAAAGTCCCTTCACACTGGTCCTGGCACATCATGCCCTAGTACTCTCCAGCTGGTGCCCACTCCAGCTACAGCCATCCCAAGGTGGCCACAATTGAGCATGCCTTCTACACAAGGCCAGTCCTTCAAGAACAAAAGAACTAGTTTGCAGATAGAAGCGCAGTAAGTCAAACAAAATGAAGAGACAGAGAAATATCTTCTGAAAGAAAAAATAAGATAAAACCATAGACAAAAACTCTAATGAAATGGGGGTAATTTATCTGATAAAGTATTCAAAGTAATGGTCATGAAGATGTTCAACAAACTCAAGAGAAGAATGGAGAAATACAGTGAGAGCATCAACAAAGAGAAAATATAATAACTAACCAAACAGAGCTGAAGAATACAGTAACTGTAAAGAAAAACATACTAGAGGGAATTAACAACAGATTAGGTGATACCGAAGAACAAATTAGCAATCTGGAAGACAGAATAGTGAAAATCACCCAATAAAAACAGCAAAAGGAAAAAGAATATTTAAAAAATGAGGTTAGTTTAAGGGACCTTCAGGACAACATCAAGGATACTAACTTTTGCATTATAGGGGTCCTGGAAGGAGAAAGGAGAGAGAAAGGGGCAGAAAACTTTATTAAGAAATAACGACTGAAATTTTCCCTAACTGGGAAAGGAACAGACATTCAGGTCTAGGAAACAGAGTCTCAAACAAGATGAACACAGAAAGATCCACACCAAGGCATTTTATAATTAAAATAAAATTTAAAGATAAAGATAAAGAAAGAATCTTAAGGGCAACAAGAGAAAACAAGTAGTCCCATATAAGAGAAACCCCATAAGGCTATCAGCTGATTTTTCAGCAGAAATTTTGCAGGCCAGTAGGGAGTGGCAGGAAATATTTAAAGGGCTGAAAAAGAATACTTACAACCAAGAGTACCCAGCAAGGTTATCATGGAGAATTGAAGGAGAAAGAGTTTCCCAGACAGGCAAAAATTAACGCAGTTCATCATCACTAAACTGGCTTTCATAAAATGTTTGTGTCCTTTTTGAGCAGAAAAAAAAAGGCTATTTCTTAGAAATAAGAGAATATATAAGTAAAAAATCTCACTGGTAAAGGCACATATACAGAAGGCAGTGAACCAGACACTTAAAAAGCTAGTATGCAGGTTAAAAAATGAAAATAGTGAATTCAACTATAGATACAATAAATAGTTAAGTAATACATAAAATAGAGAAAGGGCAAAAGAAAGAAACCCAAACATAACTCATCAAACAATAAGGGAAGAGAAAAAAGGAACAGAGAAGAATTGCAAAAACAACCAGAAAACAATTAACAACATGGAAATACATACGTATTTATCAATAATTACCTTAAATGTATATGGGCTAAATGTGTCAACCAAAATATAAGGCTGGCTGAACAGAAAAAATACAAGACCTCTGTATGTTGCCTACAAGCGACTTACTTCAAATGTAAAGACACACACAGACCAAAAGTGAAGGGATGGAGAAAGGTAGTCCATGAAAATGGCACAAAAAGAAAGCTGGAGCTGCAACACTCATATCAGACAAAATAGACTTTAAAACAAAGATACTAAAAAAAAAAAAGACAAAGGAATGGAATACATAACAACAAACGGTCAATCCAAGAAAAAGATGCACATTTGTAATATTAATGCACCCAACATAGGAATGCCTAAACATATAAAGCAAATGTAACAGACATAAAATGAGAAATTGATTGTAATATAATAAGATTAAGGGATGGATTTTAATACCCCACTTACAGCAATGGATAGATCATCCATTCAGAAAATCAACCAGAAGACATTGGCCTTAAACAACACATTAGGTCAGATGGACTTAATAGATATATGCAAAACATTTCATCCAAAACCTGCACGATACACTTTCTTTTAAAGTGCATATAAAATATTCTCCAGGAAACATCATATATTAGTCCACAAAACAAGTGTCAATAAACTCAAGAAGATTGAAATCATATCATTCATCTTTCCAACCAAAATGGTATGAAACTAGAAGTCAATTATAAGAAGAAAACCAGAAAAAAAACAAAAATATAGGAACACTAAACAACATACTGCTAAGCAACCAGTGGGTCAGTGAAGAAATCAAAGTGAAAATCAAAGATATTTTGAGACAAATAAAAATGGAAACACAACTTCCCAAAATCTATGGGATTCAGCAAAGTAGTCCTAAAAGGGAAGTTCATAGTATTGCAGGCCTACCTCAAAAAACAAGATTGATCCCAAATATCTTACTTTACACTTAGAAGAACTAGAAAAAAATCAAAGCCCTAAGTTAGTAGAAAGAAAGAATAACAGAGCAAAAATAAATGAAACAGTGGCTTAAAGAGCAGAACAATAGAAAAAAAAACAATAAAACTAAAAAGCTTGTTTTTTTAAAAGATAAGATTGACAAGACTCTAGCCAGACTAATCAAGAAAAGAGAGAGGACTCAAGTAAATAAAATCAAAGGAAAGAGAAACTACAAATGACACTACAGAAAACAAAAGTACATAAGAGACTAGTAAGAACAATTATACATTAACAACTTGGAAAACCTAGAAGAAATGGATAAATTCCTAGAAATACTCTACCTTCCAAGACTGAATCATAAATAGAAAAACTGAATAAACCAATTACAAGTATTGAAATTGAATCATTAATTTAAAAGTTCTCAAAGAACAAAAATCTAGGCAGTTGACTTCTACCAAACATTTAAAGAGTTACTATCTATACAAATTATTCCAAAAAATGGAAGAGAAAGGAACACTTCCAAATTCATTTTATGAGGCCAGCATTACCCTAATACTAAAACCAGACAGACATACTACAAAAAAAGAAAATTATAGGCCAATATCCCTGATGAACATACATCCTCATATTTGGAACCTCAAAAGTCCCTGAGTAGTCAAAGCAATCTTGAGAAAGAACAAAGGCAGAGATATCATGCTCCCTGACTTCAAACTGTACTACAAAACATCGCAATCAGAAGAGTATGATACCAACATGAAAAAAACACACAGATGTAAGGAACAGAATACAGAGCTCAGAAATAAACCCAAGCATAAATGGTCAATTAACTTAGTACAAAGGTCTGAAGAATATACAATGGGAAAGGACGGTTTTTTAAATAAATATACTGGGAAACTAGACAGCACATGCAAAATAATGCAACTGGACTACTATCTTATACCATATATAAAAATAAATTCAAAATAGATTAAAGACATGAATGAAATACTTGAAACCATAAAACCACTAGAAGAAAACATAGGCAGGAACTTTCAGAAAAAGATGGCAGAGTAGGAAGGCAAGGAGGAAACCTCCTCCAAAAAACACATAAAAGAAGAAAATAAACCTGAAAATGACCAGAGGACTGCAAAATAGATGACCTAGATAAGGAAGAAGAGATCACATAGAAAAAGTTAAAGTGGCAGAGCCAAGATTGAGCAGGACCCAAGCCCTCCCTCAATCCAAGCCTACAGGTAAGAGAATGAGGAAAGGAGTGGGGAGGGAGCAGGATCCCAGGAATGCTGCACACCTGGCCTTGGAGATCTTCTTTGGGAGCATGAACCCACATTAAATTGGGTTCTGCTGATTAGCATGGCTGGACAATAGGGACAGGCAGAACTGTCTGAGAGGCTAAAACTCCATCCAGAGTGGAAGGAAGCCATGCTCCAAAGGTCCTGAGACCCAGAGCAGAGGTTGCAGTTTGAAAGATTTGTGAGCAGTGGGTTAGGATTGGACAGAACACTCTTCTAAGGAGAAAGGGTAGGTGGAGGATAACTTCTGAGCCCTTCATCAGACCAATAGATTAGGAACTCTCAGAATTCCCAGACACTCCATCCCCCTTGCTGGCAACAAAGCCCTGAGGCTCCTCCTGCACATGCTACTGGCAACCAATCCACTTGGTCCAGAAGCAGCATTAAACTTTTCTGCCTGGCAGGCAGAGGGAGACTCTCCCAGCTTCCTTGGCTCTATTTCAACATACCCAGAGAGGTGCCTGGAGGAGCCAGCCCCAAGAACTTCTTTCTCCCTGAGTAGGTCCAAGCCTGGTGCTGTGGATCAAGCTGGGGGAGAGCTACATATTGGTCCATCCACCCCATTAACCCTGCAGCCCTGTGATTGCTGCAGGCCAGGCAGAGGGAGGCTGAACCCACAACAAACTCAGCAGAGATTTCTGAACTGATCACAAATGCAGCAGTGAGAGCAAACTTCCCTCCCAGACTCAGACCACTACAGAAGCTAGACAGAAATACACCCTGCCCATGGCACACCAAGCTGGGGCCCCCACAAAATAGAACCAAGCACTAGATAGTAAAGAGTCTTGAGCTTCTGAGCATGATAGCATGTCTTCTTCAACTCTATAAGCCAGGAAGCATAGCAGAGTCACCTAATACAAAGGAAGAAACATAGAAACCCAAACAAAATGAGTAGGAAGAGGAATATGATACAAAAAAAAATAAAAGGAAAGAATACCAGAAAGAAGGCTAAGTGAAATGGAGATCACCGCTCTTCATGATAAAGATTTCAAAATAAGTGTCATAAATATGCTCATGTATTAACAGAAAAGCATTCAAGATCTCAGAGAGGACTTCAACTAAGAGATAGGAGACATGTAAAAAAGCCACTCATAAATGAAGAATACAGTATCTGAAATGGAACATACAATGGAGAGATATAAAAGTAGATTAAACCATGAAAAGAAAATGGTGAATGAGATGGAAATTAGAGAACAGGAAAACAATGATGCTGAGGAACACAGAGAAAAAAGAAACTCTAGAAAAGAAAGAATGATGAGAGATATGTGACCAATCCAAATGAAACAATATTTGCATAATAGGGGTACCAGAAGAAGAGAAAGACAAAAGGATAGAAAATCTCTTTAAGGAAATTATTATTGAAAACCTCCCCAATATGGGGAAGGAAATAGACACTCAGATCATAAAAGCACAGAGATCTCCTAAAAAAAAGGTACCCCAGGGAAACAACACCAAGACATAGAATAATTAAAATGTCAAAGGTCAAGGATGAGGAGAGAGTATTGAAAACAGCCAAAGAGAGAAAAAAGATTACTTATCAAGGAAATCCCACCAGGCTATCAGCAGACTTCTCAATAGAATCTCTACAAGCCAGAAGGGAACGGCATGACACATTTAATATGCTGAAACAAAAGAACCTCTAACGAAGAATACTCTACCAACAAGATTATCATTTAAATTATTTAAATTTGAAGCAGCTATTAGACAATTTCTAGATAAACAAAGATGAAGGAATTCACCATAACTAACCAGCCTTACAGAATATGTTAATGGGACAGCTATAGATGGAAATGTCCCTGAGGCTAAATAGCTTTCACCAATAAAAATAACCCCATAGTAAAGGTAGTAGGCCATCTAATTAGCAAGCAAATACAAAATTAAAACAAAACATAAGAAACAAAATCAACTATATACAAAATCAGTCAAAGGATACATTAAAAGTGCATATTATGACATCTAATATGAAAAATGTGGAGGAGGAAAAAGAAGAAAAAAAGTACCTTATGTTGTATTTGAAACAGAGTAATCAGCAACGTAAGATAGACTGTTATATAGCAAGGAAGCTATCCTTGAACCTTTGGTAACCACGACACTAAAGCCTAAAATAAATACACACCAAATAAATACATAAATAAATAAAAAGAGATATCCAATTACAACCCTAAAGAAAACCATCAATAACAAGAGAAGTGAAAGAAGCAAAGAAGAAAGGAACAGAGAGGAGTTATAGAAAAAACAGCTAGAAAATAATAAAATGGCAATAAGTACATATCTATCAATAATCACCTTAAATGTAAATGGACTGAGTGCCCTAATCAAAAGACATAGAGTGGCAGAATTGGCAAAAAAAAAAAAAAAGATCCATCTATGCACTGCCTAAAAGATACTCATTTTGACTCAAAGACATACACAGACTAAAAGTGAAGGGATGGAAAAAGATATTCCATGCAAATAATAGGGATAAAAAAAGGCAGGAGCCACAGTACTTATATCAGACAATATTGATTTCAAAACAAAGTAACAAGAGACAAAGAAGGACATTACATAATGATAAAGGGATCAGTCCAACAAGAGGATATATAATCATTATAAATATCTATGCACCCAACATAGGAGCACCTAAATATGTAATACAAATATTAACAGAAGTAAAGGGGAAAACAGACTGCAACACATTCATTTTAGGAGACTTTAACACACCACTCACATTGCTAGATCAACCAGACAATGAATAAGGAAACAGAGGCACTGAATAATACCTTAGATCAAAAAGCCTTAACAGATATATATAGAACACTCCACCCAAAAGCAGCATGATACACTTTTCTCATGTGTACTAAGCCACAAGAGCCTCAATAAATTGAAAAAGATTGAAATTGTGCCAACCAGCTTCTCAGACCACAATGGTATGAAATAAAATTAATTACACAAAAAACAAAAGCATACAAAGAAATGGAGGCTAAACAGAATGTTTCTATATAATCAATGGATCTATGAACAAATTAAAGCAGAAACCAAGCAATATAGAGAGACAAATGAAAACAAAAACACAACAGCCTAAAAATCTGTGGGATGCAGCAAAGGCAGTTCTAAGAAGTATATAGCAAGAAATGCTAACCTTAAGAAAGAAGAATACTTCCAAATGAACAGTCTATACTCACAATTAATGAAACTAGAAAAAGAACAAATGATGCCCAAAGTCAGTATAAGGAGGGACATAATAAAGATCAGAGAAGAAATAAATAAAATTGAGAAGAATAAAACAATCAAAAAAGCCAATGAACCAGCAGCTGGTTCATTGAGAAAATAAACAAAATAGTTAAAACCCTAGCTAGACTTATCAAGAAAAAAAGAAAATGTACACATATAAACAGAATCAGAAACAAGGAAGGAAAAATCACAACAGATATCACAGAAATACAAAGAATTACTAGAGAATACTATGAAAAATTGTATGCCAACAAATTGGGCAACCTGGAAGAAATGGACAACTTCCTAGAAAAATAAAACCTTCCAATATTCACCCAGGAAGAAAGAGAAAATCTGAACTAACCAAACACCAGCAATGAAATCAAATTGGAAATAAAAAGAAAAACTCCCCCCCAAAACAAAAACAAGGTCCAGATGGATTCATAGCCAAATTCTACCAAACATTTAAAGAGCTAATGCCCATCCTTCTTAAAATATTCCAAAAAGTAGAAGAGGAGGGAATACTTCCAAACTCATTCTATGAGGCCAGCATCACTCTAATAACAAAACCAAAGATACCACAAAATAAGAAAACTACAGACCAATATCCCTGATGAACATACATGCAAAAATCCTCAACAAAATATTAGCAAACTGAATTCAAAAATATGTCAAAAAGATCATCCATCATGACCAAGTATGATTTTTTCCAGGGATGCAAAGATGGTACAATATTCATAAATCAATCAATATCATATGCCACATTAACAAAGAGGAGGATAAAAACCACAGTATCATCCTAATAGATGCTGAAAAGCATTTGACAAAATTCAACATCCATTCATGATAAAAACTCTCAACAAAATGGGTATAAAGGGTATGTGCCTCAACATAATAAAGGCTATATATGACAAACCCACAGCCAACATCATACTTAATAGAGAACATCTGAAAGGAGCAAGACAAGGATGCCCATTGTCAACACTTTTATTCAACTAGTACTAGAAGTCCTAGCCATGACAATTGGACAACACAAATAAATAAAAGGCATCCAAATTGGTAAGGAAGAAGTTAAATTGTCTCTGTTTGCAGGTGGCATTATATTATACATAGAAAACCTAAAAGACTCCACCAAAAAACTATTAGAACTAATAACAGAATTCAGCAAGTTTGCAGGATACAAAATCACTACACAGAAATCTGTTGCATTCTTTTTTTTTTAGTTTTATTTTGGTATCATTAATCTACAATTACATGAAGTGTTGCATTCTTATATACTAACAAGAACTATAAAAAAGAGAAATCAGGAAAACAACACTATTTTCAATTGGATCAAAAAAATAAAATACCTAGAAATAAACCTAACCAAGGAGGAAAAAAACCTATATTCTTAAAACTCAAGACATGAGAGAAATTAAAGAAGACAAGAATAAATGGAAATCTATTCTGTGCTCATGGAGAGGAAGAATTAATACTTTCAAAATGGCCATCCTGCCTAAAGCAATCTACAGATTCAATGTAATTCCTATCAAAATACCAACAGCATTCTTGAATGAACTAGAATAAATAGTTCTAAATTTCATATGGAACCACAAAAGACCCTGAATAGCCAAAGTAATTCTGAGAAAAAAGAACAAAGCTAGGGGCATTATGCTCCCTGACTTCAAGCTCTACTACAAAGCTACAGTATTCAAAACAATTTGGTACTTCTACAAGAAGAGACCCATAGATCAATGGAATGAAATAGAGAGCCCAGATATAAACCCACACATATGTGGTTAATTAATATATGATAAAGGAGCCATGGATATACAATGAGTAAAAGACAGACTCTTCAACCACTGGTATTGGGAAAACTGGACAGTTACATATAAGAGAATGAAACTGGATTATTGTCTAACTCCATACACAGAAGTAAACTCTAAATAGATCAAGGATCAGAATGTAAGTCATGAAACCATAAAACTCTTAGAAGAAAACATAGGCAAAAATCTCTTGAATATAAGCATAAGCACTTTTTTCCCAGACACATCTCCTTGGGCAAAAGCAAAAATGAACAGTGGGACTACATCAAACTAAAACCTTCTGTAGAGCAAAGGACACCATGAGCAGAACAAAAGGGCATCCTACAGTATGGGAGAATATATTTGTAAATGACTCATCTGATAAGGGGTTAACATCCAAAATGTATAAAGAACTCAGATGCCTCAACACCCAAAAACACCTGATCAAAAATCAGTGGAGGGCCTGAACAGACACTTCTCCAAAGAAGACTTACAAATGGCCAACAGGCACATGAAAAGATGCTCCACATGGCTAATTATCAGGGAAATGCAAATTAAAACCACAATGAGACATCACCTCACACCAGTTAGGATGGCCAGTATCCAAAAGACAAGGAACAACAAATGCTGGCAAGGATGCAGAGAAATAGGAACCCTCCTACATTGTTGGTAGGACTGTAAATTGGTGCAACCACTGTGGAAAGGAGTATGCAGCTTCCTCAAAAAACTGAAAGTAGAAATGTCATTTGACCCAGTAATTCCACTTCTAGGAATTCACCATTTACTCAAAACAAAATCTCTGATTCAAAAATATATATGCACCCTTATGTTTATCACTGCACTGTTTTGCAATAGCCAAGATATGGAAGCAACCTAAGTGTGGATGACTGTATAAAGAAGATGTGGTACATATATACAATGGAATATTATTTAGCCATAAAAAGAAAACGAATCCTACCATTTGCAACAACATGTATGGATCTAGAGGGTATTATGCTCAGTGAAATAAGCCAAGCAGAGAAAGACAAATACCATATGATTTCACTTATTTTTGGAATATAAAAACAAAGCAAGACAGAAGGAACAAAGCAGCTAGACTCATAGACACTGAGAAGTGACTAGTGGTTATCAAGGGGAAGGAGAGTGGGTGGGACAAGAGGTAGGGAAACTGTTGAACCACTGTGATGTGCATTTGATAGTTGAAAAAAAATTCAATATGAACATCCCTATAACTAAATCATCTGTACATTTATGATTATTTAGGAATAATTTCTTGAAGTAGAAGTACTGTATCAATGGTTATAATTATCTCCATTACTAAGCTCTTAGAGGTCAGGGTATTTTATTTGTTTGTTCACTGTTACACATCCAGGGTCTAGCACATGGTATGCAACTCAATAAATAATTTGTTTAAAAAAATGAAGGGATTTCAAATGCCCTTCCATTTTGTCAATTTCTTAGTTGCACACTATTAATAAGAAGTCAAGACAAAAGATTACAATGTATTTGTTTATCCAACAAATGTTTGAGTGTCTCTATGCCAGGCCATATTCTACATGCTAAGTTCATGGAGCTCATAGGAAGGTCAGAATAAATATATGTCATGAAGTAATTGTTCTTTAGTGAAAAAGAGTACATTTTAGGTAGGTTGGTTAGGAAAGAACTATGTAAGAGGGGATATTTGGGCAGAAGTCTGACGAACATGAAGGAGCATCTATCTTAGGAAAGAGCATTTCAGAGGTAACCATATGTGCAAAGGCCCTGAGGAATGACAATGACAACAAAGTAGTCTCTAAGAGGAGATAATGTCACACAGAGAGTGAAAACAGGCCTTGATCTGTGTAAGCAAAGCACACCATGAATGATTAAGAACTGCCTTGAGTCCTTAACACTTCACTAATCTTCATAAATCCTTTGGCTGTCCATGTGCTCCCTCATTTTTCATCAAAGCTCTGAGGAAATTATTATTAAAAAATAGTTAACAGTTACTTGGAAGTAAAGTGTACCTTTTTCCCATTTTACCCAACTCTATGTCATCTGCCAGGTCACACATTAAATCTGTCACATAAGCACATTACTTAACTGATTTGACACATAATAACCAGAGGCTAGCAAAAAATAGTAAAATAAAGCTGCTTTAATATATCTTATGAGATTCAGACTACCAACAAAATTTAAGGTACAAACTTGAAATCAAGATTAGCCAGTAAATGAAACTTTCAAACTGGCTTTTGTGGGAAAAGGCAGACAGATCAAAGGAACAGAACTGAAAATCCAAGGTACCCTTCCCAACACAAAGTCTTACTTACATGATAAAAGGTAGCATTAAAAGCAGTGGAACAATGTGAATTGTTCAATAAATGATAATGGGACAACTAACCAGACAATGAGGAAAAATGGAAATGTATCATCACTACTTACACCAAAATAGATTCCAATGGATCAAAAAGTAAAAAAATAAAATTGTAAAAATTTTCAAGAAAACACTGCAATTAAAAAATATATATATATATATATATATCCAAGTAGGGAGAGCTAATATATATAACTCAAAAGCCTCAAAGGAAAAGATTAATAACTTAGACTACATAAAAATTTCAGTCATTAAACAGTAAAAAAGACAAATATCATAGGAAAATGCAATGATACAAGTAAATTTCTCCATTTATAAAAAGTTGTGATAAATCAACGTCACAAGAACAAGCTCCTCCCAAAGAGTCATATGGACAGACACTAAAAAGGATAAATAGTGCAAACAGGCTTTTAAATGTATATGTAAATGCACATTCAAAATTTTAAAAATTTAATTTAAAACCAATAAATAACGTTATCACATTTACAAATATTAAAAGCTTGAAAACAGTGTTACTGAGGGTATAACAACAGGCTTTTCTTTGTGACTGAGTATAAACTTGTTTGATCTTTTTGGAGGACCCTTTGGCTTAATTCATAACAATTTAAAATTCACATACTCTTTGATTCAGCAATTATACTCCTGGCAATTTATCCCAATGATATGTTGTCACACACATGAAAAGAGAATATTTAAGGCTGCAGTATGGTTTGTAACAGCAAAAATTTGGAAATAACCTGAATGTTCACTGGTGAGGAGAGAGTTAAATAAAGGACAGCACAATTTTATATTGTAATACTATGCAGCCGCTAAGAAGACTGAGGATGACTTATATGAGCTGATAAGAAAAGACTTTCAAGATATAAGGTAAGTAATAAAAACAGGACAAAGGTATTATAGACATTATATATATACCCACACACACAAGGAAAACATATTCCCAAGGACTCGCCTTGGGAAATATCTATCATACCCAATGTGGCCAAAGTTCACTGGCTTTTTTAACCCATGATCATATTGCCAGTGAATAGCAAAATGAGAACTCAACCCCAGATCTGTCAGACTCCAAAGTTCCCGCCATTAATCATGATGCTATATGCCATTCGATGATGTTAAAAGGACAAAAGTAGCAAGAAAACAAATGGCAAAACATTTCCTACTTTCTACTTCCCCAGACAACCAGGTATAAAAATGAAGAGACACATAATAAAGGAAATAATGGAATTTTACCAAAAAAAGGCATATTCATCTTGAAGTTCTGGAAAGGAAAAGGCTGATACAGTAGGAGAATGTTTAGCTCTGTCTCCTTTTCCCATGGTTAATCCAAAAAGACAATCAGAATTTGTCAACATCAAGAACTTTTTGTCACTTATATGAGTTTTAGGTGCAAACGCCATCAGGCTGCAATTCTTATCCTTGGCTATCCGTGAAATTTGGTGTTTTTCTTACTAGCTTCAATTAAATGCCACTTAGTTTGAAAATTAGATGAATCTGCAGTTAGTTTGACAGCAAATGTGTCCTATAAACCTACTTATCTACAGCCAGATACATAAACATCCTTCTAACACACTGCTCTCTCATTGAGAAGGACTGAGAATTCCCGGATAAGTTTTGAAATTTGCAGCTCTAGGAACATATTCTAATGCCTAAGGATACACCAGGGCCCACAGGCCATCTCTATGCCCATAATCCCATCACCCCCAATGAAGCAAAGTAAGCCAGAGGCCTCAGTTGGGCCAATCAAATTCCCTATCTGAGGAATCCGAAGTTTAGAACAAAGTAACAGGGAGTCTGTTTTATTACACAGTCTGACAAATGGCAGTGACCTTGAGAAAAAGTCCATGAGATACTGTTGCTGAAGTTTCGAAAGCTCCCCTGGCATCTACCCTACTCAGACTGTGACAATGCTTCTTCCATTCTGTGAGCTGGCTTAGCATCCTTTTTCCTCAGTTTCCTAGAGTTGGTTTCGATTGTTTACAACAAAACAATATGAAAAATACACCTCTGCTTCTTGCCTACCCAATATTAATTTCTGATTTCCCTTACTAACAGAACCCTGAATTTGTCTGGCATAACAATATATCCAGTTAAAAACCCAATCTCCCATCCTCCCTTGCAGCTAAAGGTAGTCATGTGACCCAGTCGTGGCCAGTGAAACAAGCAGAAGTCACTGGTGGAGCTTCCTAAGAACTTCCTTAAAATTGACTAGATGAGGGAGTCTTACATCTTTTATCTTTTGCTCTCACTCTTTCTCAGCTGGAATGAATATGTGATGGCCACAGAGAGACCTGCCATCTTGTAACCCAGAGGGTAAGAGCCGCACACTGAGGACAACAGAACAAACATAAGAAAGGAGCCAGGGTTCTTGAAGACATCCTTTAACCGTTGCACCTGCCAAACCTCATAACTTCTTCTGTGAGAAAACTAACCCCAATTCAGTTGAACAGCTTGGACACGTTTCTGAAACAGCTAAACACAATTCCAAGGGACACACCACCTGTCCTTTCAGAGTCTCTTGTATGAACTCAATTCAATGCAAGTATTAAGAGAGAATCTACTAGTACAAGTTGAGGCAGCAAAGAAAATATTGACAAATAAGGACAGGTCCACCCTCTGGGGGTTAAGCACACAGATACATAACCCACCCTAAGAAAAGGTAAAGTTAAATGATGTTGATCACAGAAGTGCAAACAACTGCTGTGAAAATAGGAAAAACTGAAAGTTGACTGACAGATCAGAGAAAGTTAAACAGCAGAGGTGGTAACTCATCCAAACCTGGAAAAATAAACAGAATTTTGATAGGCAAAGGGCCTATAAGCCAGGGACAGAGCATGAACAAGGGCTTGTAGTGTACTGAAAAATGGCAATTAAAGAACTCCTTATCTACTATGGTCATCCAAATACTAACAATGCCAGTAACCATTTACTGTGTAATTACCCTGAACCAGTTATTTTACATTCATTTTCTCAGTAAATTCTCACTGCAAGTCACAAAAATATAAGATATTATTATTATCCCCATCTTAGAGATGAAGAAATTGGAACATCAAGATGTTAAATAATTTCTCCCAGATAACATAAATAGTAAATGGCAGAGTGGGCTATTGTCCTGAATCAACCTTGCTCCATAGCCCAGCCTCTTAAGTTTCTTTGCCCAAATGTGCAATAATGTTCTTACAAAAGACATTGCTAGAAGATGAGAGTGGGGGATTCTCAAGATGGCAGCATGAGTAAGGTAGCAGAAATCTCCTCCCAAAACCATATATATTTTGAAAATACAGCAAATACAACTATTCGTAAAAGAGTGAACAGAAGATACAGTACACTAGCCAGGCTACATTTACATCTGCGAGAACTCAACATCTCATTAAAAGGGTAAAATACAAAGCCGTGACCCAGTGAGAGGAAAAGAATCAGAGTGGGGAGGGAGTGGAAGCACAGGACTGCCAAATAACCAGCCCTAGTAATCTGCACCGGGAGCACAACACACACAGCATGGCATACTGGATATTAGAGGAATGGAAAAGCAAAATCCGAGACTAAGACTGCTAACAGGTTCCCACAGCTGGCTGTCCTGAGACAAAAGAAAAGTGGGTGCTTTAAAAGTCTTAAAGGGACAAGGGCTTAACAGGTGGATGAAATTGTCCTGGCACACTCAGCCCAGCAGACTGGGAATTTTAAGGAACTTCAGGTGCCCTAACCCCCTGGGTGGCAATGCAGCACTGAAGCCCCTCCCGGTGATAAGCAGTCTGCTGTTCATTACCCCCGCTGGCAATGCAAGTGAACTGGCTGACCCACCATTGCTGCGTAGCAGCAGGGGAGCAGCCCCACCCACAGGAACCACATAGAAGCCTCTCCAAATATTTGGCTAACTGGGCCAGACCCAGAGGCTGCCCCTGCCAACAATCGACCGACACAGACAACAGAGATGGGCACAGAGTCTGGAAGGCACAAAGGGGCTTTATTCTCGTGGTGAAAATGCGCTGCTCGCATGCAAACCCCACCAGTGCCCTAGGCCATCCCAAGGGCTGCCCCGCCCACAGCAGCTCAGGGGATTAACCCAGAGGCTGCCCCCTAAGCATGGCTGACCAGCACAGGCAAAGGAAACTGGCGTGGCATCTGCAAAGCACATAGGGGCTCTGTTCCATGGTGAATATGCGCTGATTGCCTGCAACAACTGCCAGTGCCCTAGGCCATCCCAAGGACCATCCTGCCTACGCAGCTCAGGGGATTAACCCAGAGGCTGCTCCCTGTGTGCGAGTGACAGGCATAGGCAGCGGAGATGGTCAAAGTGACAAGGAAGCAAGAAAGGAATTTGTTCTCCAGCCTGACACATATGCCACTCACCAACAATCACTTCCATTGCCATGAAAAGGCAGAAGACCTCATTCAATCCAAAATCCCTCAAACACTGGAGGCCTGGTGAGACTGAAAGAAAGTCTCACCATCTTCCTGAAAGAAAAAATAAAAATAAAAGTAATAAGCATGCTGATGGAGCTACAGAGAAATATGCAGGAACTAAGGGATGAATTCTGGAGGGAGATAACAGAAATGAAACAAGCAGTGGAAGGATTTAAGAGCAGACTGGATGAGGTGCAAGGAACTGTTAATGGAATAGAAATCAGAGAACAGGAATACAGAGAAGCTGAGGCAGAGAGAGATAAAAGGATCTCTAGAAATGAAAGGATATTAAGAAAACTGTGTGACCAACGAAATGGAACAATATTCGCATTATAAGGGTACCAGAAGAAGAAGAGAGAGAAAAGGGGATAGAAAGTGTCTTTGAAGAAATAATTGCTGAAAACTTCTCCAATCAGGGGAAGGAAGGAAATAGTCTCTCAGACCATGGAAGTGCACAGATCTCCCAAGACAGGGGACCCAAGGAGGACAACACCAAGACATAATAATTAAAATGGCAAAGATCAAAGACAAGGACAGAGTATTAAAGGCAGACAGAGAGAAAAAAATCATCTACAAAGAAAAATCGATCAGGCTATCATGAGACTTTTCAGCAGAAACCTTACAGGCCAGAAGAGAATGGCATGATATATTCAATGCAATAAAACAGAAGGGCCTCGAACCAACAATACTGTATCCAGCAAGATTATCATTTAAATTTGAAGGAGGGATTAACAATTCCCAGATAAGTAAAAGTTGAGGGAATTTACCTCCCACAAATCATCTCTATAGTGTGTTTTAAAGGGACTGCTCTAGATGGAAGTGCTCCTAAGGCTAAATACATGTCACCAGAGAAAATAAAATCACAGCAAAGAAAGTAGACCAACTAAACACTGACTAAATGCAAAATAAAATCAACTATCAACAAAATAAGTCAAGGGAAACATACAAAAGAGTACAGAATAAAACACCTAACATATAAAGAGTGGAGGAGGAAGAAAAAGAAGGGAGATAAATAAAGAATGATCAGACTGTGTTTATAATAGCATAATAAGTGAGTTAAGGTAGACTGCTAGATAGTGAAGGTGTTACCTTAAACCTTTGGTAACCATGAATCCAAAGCCTGCAATGGCAATAAGTACATATCTGTCGATAATCACCCTAAATGTAAATGGACTGAATGCACCAATCAAAAGACACAGAGGAATAGAATGGATAAAAAAGCAAGACCCATCTATATGCTGCCTAAAATAGACTCACCTTATACCCAAAGACATACACAGACTAAAAGTAAAGGGATAGAAAAAGATATTTCATGCAAACAATAGGGAGAAAAAAGCAGGTGTCGCAATACTTGTATCAGACAAAATAGACTTCAAAACAAAAAAAGTACCAAGAGATAAAGAACGACATTACATAATGATAAAAGGGGCAGTACAACAAGAAGATATAACTATTATAAATGTCTATTCACCCAACACAGGAGCACCTACATATGTGAAAAAAATACTAACAGAATTAAAGGAGGAAGTAGAATGCAATGTATTCACTTTTGGAGACTTCAATACACCACTCACTCCAAAGGACAGATCAACCAGACAGAAAATAAGTAAAGACACAGAGGCACCAAACAACACTCTAGAAGAGATGGACCTAACAGACATCTACAGAATTCTCCACCAAATGCAACAGGATACACATTCTTCTCAAGTGCACATGGAACATTTTCCAGAATAGACCACATACTAGGCCACAAAAAGAGCCTCAGTAAATTCAGAAAGATTGAAATTCTACCAACCAACTTGTCAGATTTCAAAGGTATAAAACTAGAAATAAATTATACAAAGAAAACAAAAGGCTCACAAACACATAAAGGCTTAAAAACATGCTCCTAAATAATCAATGGATCAATGACCAAATTAAAACTGAGATCAAGCAATATATAGAGACAGATAAAAACAACAGCACAACACCCCAACTTCTGGGGGACGCCGTGAAGACAGTTTTAAGAGGAAAGCATATAGCAATCCAGGCCTATTTAAAGAAGGAAGAAAAATCCCAAATGAATAGTCTAAATTCACAATTATTGAAACTGGAAAAAGAAGAACAAATGAGGCCCAAAGTCAGCAGTTGAAGGAACATAATAAAGAGCAGTGAAGAAATAAATAAAATTGACAAGAATAAAACAATAGAAATAATTAATGAAACCAAGAGTTGGTTCTTTGAGAAAATAAACAAAATAGATAAACCCCTAGCCAGACTTATTAAGAGAAAAAGATAATCTACACACATAAACAGAATCAGAAATGAGAAAGGAAAAATCACTACAGACACCACTGAAATACAAAGAATTATTAGAGAATACTAGAAAATTCTATATGCTAAGAAATTGTATAACCTAGAAGAAATGGACAACTTTCTAGAAAAATACAACATTCCAAGACTGATCAGGGAAGAAACAGAAAATCTTAGCAGACCAATTACCAGCAATGAAATTGAATCAGTAATCAAAAAACTACCCAAGGACAAAACCCCTGGACCAGATAGATTCATGGCTGAATTTTATCAGACATTTAGAAAAGACATAATACCCATTCTCCTTAAAGTTTTCCAAAAAATAGAAGAGGAGGGAATACTCCCAAACTCATTCTATGAGGCCAGCATCACCCCAATACCAAACCAGGCAAAGATACCACACACAAAAAAAGAAAACTACAGACCAATATCCCTGATGAACATAGATGCATAAATACTCAATAAAGTATTAGTAAATCAAATTCAAAAATACATACACGATGATCAAGTGGGATTCATCCCAGGGATGCAAAGATGGTACAATATTCAAAAATCCATCAACATCATCCACCCCATCAACAAAAAGAAGAACAAAAACCCCATGATCATCTCCATAGATGCTAAAAAAGTATTCAACAAAATTCAACATCCATTCATGATAAAACCTCTCAACAAAATGGGTATAGAGGTTAAATACCTCAACATAACAAAGGCCATATATGACAAACCAACAGCCAACATCATACTTAACATTGAGAAGCTGAAAGCTTTTCCCCTAAGATCAGGAACAAGACAAAGATTGTGAGGGCCCAGCCTACGGCCGAGGCTGAGCCCCACTCTAGCTGGACAATGCCCTAAAGATGGCGCCTGCTTCCTGCTCACCACCCTTTCCCCTCTTCCCTGTTGGGGATTGGCCCAGCAGACTTCCGTACCCGTGCACAGCTCGTGCTGCCCACTTAGAGTGGCGCGTGACACCTATCTGCTTAAAGGTCACACATAATACTGTCCCGGATTGGTTGGGTGACTGAATATAAGGGAGCCCGCCGGGAGGGAGAGGAGCTTCCCGACAACTGCTGTAACCACCGTGAGAGATTAGACAATAAAGCCTAGAGAAGAATCAAGACCTTGGGCGTGTTGCCTCGGCCCCTGAAGGGTCGCGACAAGTGGTGCCGAACCCCGGGAATTGTTAAACCTCGTCGCAGAGCTTGTAACTCTTCAGGAACATCGCTGGACGCCGTTCGGTCGGCTGGCCAGACCGGGAGAGGGAACCAAGGAGGGTGAGTGGATCAGCAAGCAAACTGAAAGTATACGTGGCAGGGCAGACAGCAGGCAGTTGCGGTGGGTGTTTATGTGTAGTGTGTGTGTCCTGTTAGTGTTTGTGACATTGTTCATTATAATATATGGAATGAGGAGGCGCCAGTGAAGGTTCGCAGAGCGGCGACGAAATCAAAAGGTTCGCGGAATTAGCGACATAGTCCATCTAAATCATAACTAGGGTACTTCCCCCTTTAGAGAGAGGATGGGGACGGAGGACCAGGATTGGGTTTTTCTTCGGGGCCACTGAGGGAAAACAGCCTAAAAAGGCCTGTGTGGGTACCTCAGTGGCCCCTCACCAAAGAAAACAAGGAAGCAGCCCACACTTTAGTACAAGAACAGATAGCAGCTGGTCACCTCCAGCCCTCTACCTCACCATGGAACACACCTATTTTTGTAATTAGGAAAAAGTCTGGCAAGTGGAGATTACTCCATAATCTCAGGGCAGTGAACAGACAGATGGAGCTTATGGGACCTGTACAATTAGGCCTTCCTCTCCCTGTGGCCCTGCCCAGAGAATGGAATTCAATAGTGATAGATATCAAAGACTGTTTCTTCTCCATCCCGCTTCACCCCAGAGACTGTCAAAGGTTTATTGACACAGGCATGGCTAATAGCCCCACCATGTGTATGTAAAGAAGGCCTTACAAACTGTCAGGAAACAGTTTCCCCTGATAATCATCTATCATTATATGGATGACATCCTTTTGTGTCATGAGAGCAGCAGGGAGCTAGAGACAACCCTCAGGGTCAGGGTATCGTGGAACGCACCCACCTCACCCTCAAGAATGCCTTATATAAACAAAAAGGGGGAATAGGAGAAGACTTTAGAACACTGGACAAAAATGGCCGCAGTGCAGCAGAGCGGCACAGCTAACAATCCAATCCAAAACACATGCCTAAAGTTTTGTGGAAGGATGTGTTGGAAGGAAAATGGAAAGGCCCGGACCCAGTGATAATCTGGACCCGAGGCTCGGTTTGTGTTTTTCCACAGGGCCAGCAGAACCCCGTTTGGGTGCCTGAACGTCTGATATGCAGAGTGGAAAACCCCGGAGCGGAGGTACGAGATGATCACACTGCTTCTGCTCCTGCCGTGGATCCTACAGCAGGCGACGGCGGAGCCGAGCTGCAGCTGCAGCCACCGCCGCGCTGACTATCACCATTCCTACGGCAGAGACGCTGAATGGTCTGTCCCAGGCCACTGAACCTTCTTCAAGAACAATTGGACCTCTTGGGGGAGGTTTTGTCTGTGGGCTGCGTATATGAGGGTGTATTACTGGTATTCCTTTTCATAATTATTCTAAAGCTGCCAACTTGTCCAGACAGTTAGGCAAGATGTTAAATGCCACCAAAGCCTGGTCAGGTGTAGGTGTCATAGGAATATTGCTAATTGTGGGCCTCTCCTGCTTGGGAGGAAAGTCTGTTACATAAACAGCAATGGGGAGAACAGAAGGTCCTGTTGCAGGCCATGGCAGCACTAGAGGAAGGCATCTCCCCTAGAGTATGGCTTAATATGCTGGATCAGTAGTCAAGGACGGGTAAGATCGGGAGCTGCGCATATCAACCTAAGACAGGGCACAGACCTAAGCTGTCTGTTGCCTGAGGACGGGTAAGAATGCCACAGACTCCGGACAACCTAAGACAGGCATGATCCCGACAGCCCTTTGGTTATAAAACAGTAAAGGGGGAGATGTGGGGACCCGGCCTACGGCCGAGGCTGAGCCCCACTCTAGCTGGACAACGCCCTAAAGATGGTGCCTGCTTCCTGCTCACCACCCTTTCCCCTCTTCCCTGTTGGGGATTGGCCCAGCAGACTTCCGTACCCGTGCACAGCTCGTGCTGCCCGCTTAGAGTGGCGCGTGACACCTATCCGCTTAAAGGTCACGCATGATACTGTCCCGGATTGGTTGGGTGACTGAATATAAGGGAGCCCGCCAGGAGGGAGAGAAGCTTCCCGACAACTGCTGTAACCACCGTGAGAGATTAGACAATAAAGCCTAGAGAAGAATCAAGACCTTGGGCATGTTGCCTCGGCCCCTGAAGGGTCGCGACAAAGATGCCCACTCTCCCCACTTTTATTCAACCATAGTACTGGAGGTCCTAGCCACGGCAATCAGACAACACAAAGAAATAAAAAGCATTCAGATGGGTAAGGAAGAAGTCAAACCATCACTGTTGCAGATGACATGATATTGTACATAACAAACCCTAAAGAATCCACTCCAAAACTACTAGAACTAATATCTGAATTCAGCAAAGTTGCAGGATACAAAATTAATACACAGAAATCTGTTGCATTCCTATACACTAACGATGAACTAGCAGAAAGAGAAATCAGGAAAACAATTCCATTCACAATTGCATCAAAAAGAATAAAATACCTAGGAATAAACCTAATCAAGGAAGTAAAAGACTTATACACAGAAACCTACAAGACACTCTTAACAGAAATTAAAGAGGACACTAATAAATGGAAATTCATCCCATCCTCTTGGGTAGGAAGAATAAATATTGTCAAAATGGTCATCCTGCATTAAAGCAATCTACAGATTCAATGCAATCCCTAGCAAAATACTGACAGTATTCTTCAACGAACTGGAACAAATAGTTCTAAAATTCATATGGAACCACAAAAGACCCTGAATAGCCAAAGCAACACTGATAAGGAAGAATAAAGCAGGGGGGATCTCACTTTCCAACTTCAAGCTCTACTACAAAGCCACAGTAATCAAGATAATTTGGTACTGGCACAAGAACAAACCCATAGACCAGTGGAACAGAATAGAGAGTCCAGATATTAACCCAAGCATATATGGCCAATTAATATACAATAAAGGAGCCATGGACATACAATGGGGAAATGGCAGCCTCTTCAACAACTGGTGTTGGCAAAACTGGACAGCTACATGTAAGAGAATGAAACTGGATTATTGTCTAACCCCATATACAAAAGTAAACTCAAAATGGATCAAAGACCTGAATGTAAGTCATGAAACCATAAAATTCTTAAAAAATTAGGCAAAAATCTCTTGGGCATAAACATGAGCAACTTCTTCATGAACATATCTCCCTGGGCAAGGGAAACAAAAGCAAAAATGAATAAGTGGGACTATATCAAACTAAAAAGCTTCTGTACAGCAAAGGACACCATCAATAGAACAAAAAGGCATTCAACAGTATGGGAGAATATATTCATAAATGACATATCCGATAAGGGGTTGACATCCAAAATATACAAAGAGCTCACGCACCTCAACAACCAAAGAGCAAATAATCCAATTAAAAAATGGGCAGAGGATCTGAACATACACTTCACCAAAGAAGAATTCCAGATGGCCAAAGGTACATGAAATGATGCTCCACATTGCTAATCATCACAGAAATGCAAATTAAAACCACAATGAGATATCACCTCACACCAGTTAGGATGGCCAACATCCAACAGACAAACAACAAACGTTGGCAAAGATGTGGAGAGCAGTAAGGAGATTTCTCAAAAACTCAAAATAGAAATACCATTTGACCCAGGAATTCCACTCCTAGAAATTTACCCTAAGAATGCAGGAGCCCAGTTTGAAAATGACATGTGCACCCCTATGTTTATTGCAGCACTATTTACAATAGCCAGGAAATGGAAGCAACCTAAGTGTCCATCAGTAGATGAGTGGATAAAGAAGATGTGGTACATATGACAAAGGGAACTAAGTAGATCCAATGGCTAAGAAGACTATTAAGTTTTTAAGAGCACTGAGTTGTTAAGAGCCTAGACTAAAAAGTAACTGACTGTTTAAGACTTAAAACCACACTCCAGTCCCTAAATATCACTTGTCAAGAAAGTTGAGCCAGCTCCTAGGTAAGGTATATAATACCTATACCTGCAATGCTGGCCTAGGAGAATAAGGCAAAAAAAAAAAAAAGAATATCTTGAAAGGCAAAGTCAGGGCCCAGTAGAATAATTTACAATAGAAATACTCCCAGGGAGTAGAATGGAAGCCTTATGAAGGAACATTTCTGGTAACAAGCTATGAAGTCCTCAAAACTGGATCCCAGGAAGATTTAGAATTGCTCTAAACTGGTGACTACTCTGTCTCCCATTCTTCCCCAGTCCCAGTGGGAATGATTATTCAAATTATCCTGACCCTACCTATTTTATTACTGTACATTGCAGGCTTAGATGAAGAGGAATTTTTTTTCTTTAAAGTCACCAAAACAAAATCAAGAAGAATTATAATCTTTATTTCCAATAGTACTTTGGATAGATTCTGAAAGGCCTGTACCCTCAAAACAACTAGATCCTACATAAGGTATACTTTTTACTTTCAGTGTTAGATTCACAAGAAGCATAAGCAATTTACAAACAAAGGGTAATACACATGTGCCCCCTTCAAAAACCTGATTTTATGCTAAAGCCACAGCAATAAGCAGATAGAATTACACTGAGGATGAAGTGTTCTACACAGACAGTATTTCAACTGTAAGACCAGACCTTAAGTTAGTAGCAAGCTTGGAGTAGAGGCTAACACTGAATTTCACAAAATTATCCAGGGACTCTGAAATGAACCCAACTGGTTCCAGTACATGTAGTACTTCATTTCACAGGATAAGCAAAGTGATTGCAAGTCATTTCTGGAAGAAACCATCATCAATTCAAAATCAGCCTCATACACTCTTACAGCCAAACATTACCAGACAGACAAGGAAATGAACCACCTTGAGGGAGAGTCAGCAGAAGAAAACAGTGCCAGATTTAAAGTCTTCATTCCCCAAGGACTTGAGATATTAGAATCATATTGAGAATTAAAAGTGATAGTGTATCAAATGAGATAATGAGAAATGAAGTCATAAGATTACCAAAATGAACTGGGAGTTTTAAAAATGAATCAAATAACTTATAAATAAAAATATTTATTACACATTATATTATATATTTATTATATAAAGTGTATATATTTACTACATTTTAACAATGGGTGGGACAAATGGAGATTAAACAATGCCAATGAGAAAATGTATGGGTTGATTGATAGATCTGAATAAATTACTCAGAGTGGAGCAAAGAAAAAAATAGAAATTCCCAAAATAGAGACAGCAGGATAAAATGAAAAAAAAAAAGATGCAAAAATCTTAAATATTAGCAACAAATTTTTATCAAATAATCAGTCAATACCTATATGAATGCAAAAATTATTTAATAGATGTTAACAGAGAAAAATTATATTAACATATACAGGAAAAACTTTTCAACATTTATTTATATAAAACCAATCAGCAAAATAGGAATAGGAATTCCTTAATCTGATCAAAGAAATACTTCAAAAACTTGTAACAAATATTATGCTTAGTGAAAAGATAGAGACACTTGCTTTAAAGTCAGGAATTATAATTCATATCTGTTTCTATTCTATATTAAACTGGAAATTCCAGCTGGAAGAACAAGACAAAAAATAAAATATAAGGTCCACTCTGTCCACCAAAAGGATCAAGAAGCAAAGACTTTTCTCTCTAGCAATGGGCATACCTAGTGGTCAGGTACTGGTCTCTAACACCACTCTTCATTGAAAAAAATCAGGGCTCTTAAAAGAAATGATTCACTCCATGATTCCAAGGTCTGGGTCAGTTTGGGACAAGATGAGCCTGGAATATCCTGAAATATTCCAGAAAGTAAAGGGGTGCTCAAAAAGTGATGAAGACTTGTCACAAGGACACAAAAGCCAGATTGGAGCACTAAAATAATAAAGGAGAGTAAGGAATTATAAATTCCTGAGAGAATATATAGGGATTCATGAGTTCATTCCTATAAAAAGTAGACAGATTAAAAAAGAATAGAGTAAAATGCTAGGGATTGGCCGGTGAATATTGAATTCATGCTAGAGTTAGAAAAGTAGTATTTTGCAACCATACCAACAAAAACAAAAACTGGATTAGGCAAGAAGTACCAATGAATGTTATATCAATAGGGAAATTTCAGTGATGAGCAGGATATTTGCATGGTCTTTATTATTAGTTGCAAGGGAGGAACATAACTAACAGTACAGTGGAGAAATCAGACAGCACATTAACCAGACAATCAAAATTAGCATCACCAAGGAGGGAGAGATGAACATCAGGTACCACCAGATGTGATATCCTCAAAAGGATACATCACTTAGGCAGTGTTCTGGCTAAGAATGTGGAACCCAAATGCAATCACAGGGCATCATCAGGCCAACCCAAACAGGAACATTTTCTTAACAATGTGTAAAGAAGGGAAGGAGTGGGAGGAAAAGGGCCTGAGTACAATGCAGTATCCTGAATAGGATTTAAGAACAGAAAAAAATATCAGTGGAAAAACCTGTGAATCTCAACAAAATCTATAATTTAGTTAATAATATTGTACCAATGTTAATTTTGTAGTTTTGACAAATGCACGAAGTATGTAAGATATTAATATTAGGGGAACTTAGATAAAGGATGTGGGAACTCTCTCTCTACAACTTCTCTGTAAATGTACCGTTATTTTAAAATAAAAGGCTTTAAGAAAAATAAACAGGGGGCTGTATTTTTCAAAAATTCCAGTATTTCAAAAGACAAAGAAAGGTTATGGAAATGTTTCAGATTAAAGAGGCTAAGGAGAAAGGACAACTAACTGCAATACCTGACTCTAGACTGCACCCTGTACTGGCAGGATAAGATTGCTAGAGAGGATCTTGGGTCATCTGACAAAATCGGAATATGTATTTTAAAGAATGATGTCAATGTTAATTTCACTGATGATAGCTGTACTGTGGTCATGTAAGAAAATACCTGTATCCTAAAGAAATACCACTGAAGTATTTGTGGGATGGAGGAGGAGCACAGATTTATAAAGCAAATTGGGTGAGATATCAACAATAGGTGAATCTGGGCAATAGGTATTGCAATGTAATTCTGATGCTACCTACCCAGAATTGATTCAAATTACTTGTTTTCTGCTATTTATTTGTATAAGTTTCTTATTTTGGCTATTAATCCTTTATTGAATATGTGGGTTGCAAATATTTTTTCCTATTCCTTAGGTTGCCTTTCCATTTTGTTGATGGTTTCTTTTGCTGTGCAGAAATGTTTGGTTTGATGTCCTCCCACTTGTTGATAATTCCTTTTTTTGATTGTGCTTTTGGTGTCATATCAAAAAATCTTTGCCAAGATGTTAATTTTTTTTCTGTTTTCTTTTGGGGGTTTTACAGTTTCTAATTTTTTTAATTATTATTATTAAAGTATCATTGATTTACAATCTTATGAACATGTCACATGAACATTGTGGTTTCAACATTCACCCATATTATCAAGTCCTCACACGCCCCTCACCCCGCACCACCGCATTGCAGTCACTGTCTGTCAGCCTGGTAAGATGCATAGAGTCATTACTTGTCTTCTCCGTGCTGGACTGCCTTCCCAGGAACCTACCTACATTTTGATTGCTGATTATAGTGCCCCTTAATCCCCTTCTCCCTCTCTCCCCACCCACCCTTCTCAACCCCTTCCCTTTGGTAACCGATAGTCCCTTCTTGGGTTCTGTGAGTCTGATGCTATTTTGTTCCTTCAGTTTGCTTCAATGTTATAGTCCACAAACTAGGAAAATCATTTGGCACTTGTGTGTCCCTGCCTGGCTTATTTCACTGAGCATAATACCCTCTAGTTCCATCCATGTTGTTGCAAATGGTAGGATTTGTTTTTTTCTTATGGATGAATAATATTCCATTGTGTATGTGTATCACCTTTTTTTTAATCCATTCATCTATTAATGGACACTTAGGTTGATTCCATATCTTGACTATTGTAAATAGTGTTGTGATAAACATAGCCGGTGCATATGTCTTTTTGAATCTAGGATCTTATTTTCTTCAGGTAAGTTCCTAGGAGTGGAATTACTGGGTCAAATGGTATTTCTATTTTTAGTTTTTTGAAGAACCTCCATATTGCTTTGCACAATGGTTGAACTAATTTACATTCCCACCAACAATGTAGGAGGGATCCCCTTTCTCCACATACTTGCCAGCATTTGCTGTTTTTGTCATTTCAATGTTGGCCATTCTAACTGATGTGAGATGATATCTCATTATGGTTTTAATTTGCGTTTCTCTGATGATTAGCGATGTGGAGCATCTTTTCATGTGCCTGTTGGCCATCTGAATTCTTCTTTGGAGAAGTGTCTGTACACATCCTATGACCATTTTTTAATTGGATTATTTGTTTTTTGGGTGTTGAGGTATGTGAGTTCTTCATATATTTTGGATGTTAACCCTTATTGGATGAGTCATTTACAAATATATTCTCCCATACTATAGGGTGCCTTTTTGTTCTACTGATGGTGTCCATTGCTCTACAGAACCTTTTAGTTTGATGTAGTCCTATTTGTTCATTTTTTATTTTATTTCCATTGTTTGGTTTAAGGAAAAAAGTTGCTCATGTTTATATTCAAGAGATTTTTGCCTATGTTTTCTTCTAAGAATTTTATGGTTTCATGACTTACATTACAGTCTTTGATCCATTTTGAGTTTACTTTTGTGTATGGAGTTAGATAGTAATAGTATTTCATTCTCTTACATGTAGCTGTCCAGTTTGGGCAACACCATTTGTTAAAGAGTCTGTCATTACCCCATTGTATATCTGTGGCTCCTTTATCATCTACTAATTGATCATATATGCTTGGGTTCATATCTGGGCTCTCTATTCTGTTCCATTGACTATGGGCCTATTCTTGCACCAGTATCAAATTATTTTGCTTACTGTAGCTTTGTAGTAGAGCTTGAAGTCAGGGAGCATAATCCCCCAAGTTTTGTCCTTCCATCACAGGATTGCTTTGGCTTTTTGGGGGTCTTTTGTGGTTCCATATGAATTTTAGAACTATTTGTTCCAGTTCATTGAAGAATGCTGTTGGTATTTTGACAGGAATTGCATTGAATCTGTAGATTGCTTTAGGCAGGATGGCCATTTTGACAATATTAATTCTTCCTATCCATGACACAGGATGTATTTTCATTTATTGTGTCTTCTTTAATTTCCCTCATGAGTGTCTTTTAGTTTTCAGAGTATAGGTCTTTGATCTCCTGGGATAGGATAATTCCTAGGTATTTTATTCTTTTTGGTACAGTTGTAAATGAAATTGTTTTCCTGATTTCTCTTTCTGCTAGTTCATTGTCAGTATATAGGAATGCAACATATTTCTGCATATTAATTTTGTATCCTGCAACTTTGCTGAATTCAGTTATTAGTTCTAAAAGCTTTTTGATGGATTCTTTAGGGTTTTCTATGTACAATATCACATCATCTGCAAACAGTGACAGTTTAACTTCTTCCATACCAATATGGATGCCTTTTATTTCTTTGGGTTGTCTGATTGCTATGGAGAGAACCTCCAGTACTGTGTTGAATAAAAGTGTTGAGAGTGAGCATCTTTGTCTTGTTTCCGATCTAGAGGAAAAGCTTTCAGCTTTTCACTGTTAAATATGATGTTGACTGTAGGTTTGTCATATATAGCCTGCAATATGTTGAGGTACCTACCCTCTACACCCATTTTGTTGAGAGTTTTTATCATGAATGGATGTTGAATTTTGTCAAATGCTTTTCAGCATCTATTGAGATAATCATTGAGTTTTGTCTTCTTTTTGTTGATGTGGTGTGTGGTATTGATTAATTTATGAATATTGTACCATCCTTGCATTCCTGGAATAAATCCCACTTGATCATGATGGATGATCTTTTTGATGTATTTTTGAATTTAGTTTACTAACATTTTGTTGAGGATTTTTGCTTCCATGTTTATCAGAGATATTCATTTGTAATTTTCTTTTTTTTGTGGTGCCTTTGCGTGGTTTTGGTATTAGAGTGATGCTGGCCTCATAGAGTGAGTTTGAAAGTATTCCCTTCTCTTCTACATTTTGGAATACTTTAAAGAGGATGTCTATTAAGTCTTCACTAACTGTTTGATAAAATTCAGTGGTGAAGCCATCTGGTCCAGGAGTTTTGTTCTTAGGTAGTTTTTTAATTACCAATTTGATTTCATTGATGGTAATTGGTCTGTTCAGATTTTCTGTTTCTTCCTGGATCAGTCTTGGAAGGTTGTATTTTTCTAGAAATTTGTCCATTTCTTCTAGGTTATACAATTTGTTGGCATATAATTTTTCATACTATTCTCTAATAATTTCTATGGTGTCTATAATGATTTTTCCTTTTTGGTTTCTGATTCTGTTTATATGTTTACATTCTCTTTTTTTCTTGATAAGTCTGGCTGGGGGTTTATCTATTTTATTTATTTTCTCAAAGAAGAAGCTCCTGATTTCATTGATTTTTTCTATTGTTTTATTCTTCTCAATTTCATTTATATCTGCTCTGATCTTTATTATGTCCCTCCTTCTACTGACTTTGGGTCTCAGTTGTTCTTCTTTTACTAGTTTCCTTAATTGTGAGTTTCAACTGTTCATTTGGGATTGTTCTACTTTCTTAAAGTAAGCCTTTATTGCATGATACTTTCTTCTTAGAACTGCCTTTGCTGTATCCCACAGGTTTGGGATTTTTTTGTTGTTTACATTTGTCTCCATATATTGCTTGATCTCTGTTTTCATTTGGTCATTGAGCTATTGATTATTTAGGAGCATGTTGTTAAGCCTCCATGTGTTTACAGGATTTTTGTTTTTTCTGCATACTTTATTTCTAGTTTCATACCTTTGTGATTTGAGAAGCTGGTTGGCACAATTTCAATCTTTTTGGATTTACTGAAGCTCTTTTTGTGGCCTAGTATGTGATCAATTCTGGAAAACATGCCATGTGCACTTGAGAAGAATGTGTACCCTGTTGCTTTTGAATGGAGGGTTCTATAGACATCTGTTAGGTCCATCTGTTCTAATACATGGTTCAGTGCCTCTGTACCCTTATTTTCTGTCCAGTTGATCTATCTTTTGTTGTGAGTTGTGTGTCAATGTGTCCTAAGAAGAATGCATTGCATTCTGTTTCCTCCTTTAATTCTGTTAGTATGTGTTTCACATATTTAGGTGCTCCTATATTGGGTATATGGATATTTATAATGGTTATATCCTCTTGTTGAACTGACCCCTTTACCATTATATAATGTTCATTTTTGTCTCTTGTTACTTTCTTTGTTTTGAAATCAATTTTGTCTGATATAAGTACTGCTACTCCTGCTTTTTTCTTCCTATTATTTGCATGAAATATATTTTTCCATCCCTTCACTTTTAGTCTGTGTGTGTCTTTGGGTTTGAAGTGAGTCTCTTATAGGCAGCATATAGATGGGTCTTGTATTTTTATTCATTCAGTGACTCTATGTCTTTTGATTTGTACATGCAGTCCATTTACATTTAGGTGATTATCATTAGATATGTACTTATTGCCATTGTAGGCTTTAGATTTAAGGTTTAAGGATAGCTTTCTTACTATCTAACAGTCTACCTTAAATCACTTATTACTCTATTTCAAACACAGTCCACTGGTTCTTTTTTTCCTCTCCCCTTCTTCTTCTTCTTCCTCCTTCACTCTTTATATATTAGGTGTCATATTCTGTACTCTGTGTATTCCTTGACTAACTTTGCAAGTAGTTGATTTGATTTTTCATTTGCTTAGTAATTAATAGGTACAGTACATTTACTGTGGGTTTATGTTCTCTGGCGACAGCTCTTCAGCCTTAGGAACATTTCCATCTAGAACCGTCCCTTTAAAACTTCTTGTAAAGCTGGTGTGGTGGTGGCAAATTCCCTCAACTTTTGCTTATCTGGAAATTTTTTAATTCCTGCTTCAAACTTAAATTATAATCTTGCTGGGTAGAGTATTCTTGGTTGGAGGCCTTCTGTTTTATCACATTAAATATATCATGCCACCCCTTCTGGCCTGTAAGGTTTATGCTGAGAAGTCTGCTGATAGCCTGATGGGGTTTCCTTTATAAATGATCTTTTTACTCTCTCTGGCCATTTTCAATACTCTCCTTTTGTCCGTGATTTTTGGCATTTTAATTATTATATATCTATGTCTTTTCTTCCTAGAGTTCCTTGTGTTGGGTGATCTCTTTACTTCTATGACCTGAGTGACTATTTCCTTCCCCAGAGTGGGGAAGTTTCCAACAATGATTTCCTCAAGAAGACTTTCTATCCCTTTTTCTCTCTCTTATTCTTCTGGTACCCCTATAATGTGAGTATTATTCCATTTGGACTGGTCGCATAGCTCTCATTGCTCTTTCATTCCTAGAGAGCCTTTTTTCTCTCTGAGTCTCAGCTTCTTTGTTTTCATGTTATCTAATTTCTATTTCATTTACCATCTCCTCTACTTCATCTAATCTACTTTTAAATCCCAGCTTGGGGGATGGAACATCTGAAGCTCCTGAGAGTTCCCAACCTGTGGGGCTGAGTGTGCTGGGAAGGTTTTGACCACCTGCCCTTTCTCCAGAGCAGCAAGCTCTGTGTAATCTTTGCCCCTTTATTGCCCCTCTCACTGCTGGGAAGTCTTTCAAACTTCCCACTTTCTTTTGTCTTAGGGAGGCCATTTGTGGGTACCTGCTCTCCACAAGCTTCTGGAATCTCAGTCTCTCTCAGTATTCCACACATCTTTGTTTTCCAACCCCATTATGCTCCAGAGCACCACATTGTGAGTTCATGCTCTGAAGAAGAGCTCCAGGCTTGGGTGTTCAGCAGTCCTGGGCTTCTACTCCCTCCCCTCTCTGTTTCTCTTCCTCCCACCTGTGGGCTGAGGTGGAGGGAGGGCTTGGGTCTTGCTGGATCATGGCTTTGCTACTTTACCCTTCTCTGTGAGTTATTTTTTCCCCAGATGTAGGTAGTCTGTTCTGCAGTCTTCAGGTTGCTTTTTCAGGATTAGTTGTCTTTCGTGGAATTGTTGGAAACTTCCCCACTCTGAGGAAAGAAACAGTCACTCAGGTCATTTTTAAAAATTGTGTTTTATGTGATTTGGGGAGGAGGTTTCTGCCTCACTTCTTATGCCACTATTTTTCCTCCCCCTTACAGTTGCAAGTTTTATATTTAAGTCAACTTTTGCTTATCTGGAAATTGTTTAATTCCTGCTTCAAATTTAAATTATAATCTTGCTGGGTAGAGTATTCTTAGTTGAAGGTCCTTCTGTTTTATTACATTAAATATATCATGCCACCCCTTCTGGCCTGTAAGGTTTCTGCTGAGAAGCATTCTGTTTCCTCCTTTAATTCTATTAGTATGTGTTTCACATATTTAGGTGCTTCTAAATCCATTTTGGAGTTAGTTTTTGTGAGTGCTATTACATAGGGGTCCAATTTCTTATGAATATCCTGTTTTCCCAACACCTTCAATGAAGGCACTATCCTTTCCCCATTGTATATTCTTGTTACTTTGTTGAAAATTAGTTGACTGTCTATGAGTGGGTTTATTTCTGTGCTTTCAATTCCATCCCACTAATCTATTTGTCTGTGTTTATGCCAGTACCTTACTGTTTAATTAACAAATCTTGAAATATAGTTTTAAATCACAAAATGTGATGCCTCCAACTTTGTTCTTTCTCAAGGTTGCTTTGGTTTTATAGGATCTGTGATTTCATACAAATTTTAGGATTATTTCTTCTAATTTTGTGAAAATACCATTGGAGTTTCGCAGGAATTGCATTGTATCTGTAGATGGCTTTGAGAAGTATGGGCATTTTAACAATATTAACTCTTCTGATCCATGACATAGGATATCATTCCATTTATTTGAGTCTTTCATTTCTTTCATTGATATCTTACATTGTATAGATGTTTCACTTCCTTGGATAAATTTATGCCTAAATGTTTTTGATGCTATTGTAAATGGATTTTTCTTTATATCTTAGATAGTTCATGTTAGTGTATAGAAATGCAACTGCTTTTTGTGTTTTTATTTTGTTTTCTGAAACTTTATTGAATCCATTTATTTGTTCTAACATTTTTTTGGTGGAACCTTTAGGATTTTCTATATACAGACCATGCCATCAGCAAACAGAGGAAATTTCACTTCTTTCTTTCCAATTTAGACGTTTTTTAATCCATTTGGTCTAAAATATATTTGAAGTCACTCTTTCCTAATTGACTTCTGTCTGGATGATCTATGCATTGCTGAAAATGGGATATTGAAGTCCCCTACTCTTCTTGTATTATTGCCTATTTATCCCTTCATATATGTTAGTATTTGCTTAAAATATTTAGGTGCTCTGATTTATGTGCATATATATTTAAACTGTTATATCCTTTTGATGAATTGACCCATTCATCATTATATAATGACCTTCTTTGTCTCATTACAGTTTCTGACTTACAGTCTACTATGTCTGATCAAAGCACACTACCCCTGCTTTCTTTTGGTTTCCATTTACATGGAATTTCTTTTTACAGCCTTCACCTTGAACCAACATGAACCTTGGGCCCTGATGCTGAGTTGAGTCTCTTGTATGTATCATATAATTAAGACTTAATATTTTATCCATTCAGCCACTCTATGCCTTCCAACTGGAAGATTTAATCCATTTACAATTAAAGTAATAATTATAATTTTTCTGAAAATTTTCTAAAGAATCTGTTTTAAAATATATGTATGTAATGTCTAAAGACTATCTAGGAAGAAAGTAAAACAAATACTATTCATGGTTGTGTTTGTATGTAATCAAAAATTATCAAACTAATAAGAATTTAAAATGTTTGAATCTATAGTCAATATATAGACATCAATCAAATCTGTTCCTATACATGAGCAACTGTTAGTAAAGATAATATTTTAAGGACCCCATTTATAATAGCAACATATATATGAGATATTTGGGTACCAACTATGAAACTTGATTAAAATAAAAAGTAGACTTTATAAAATATTAAAGACCAAAATACATTTTATATATAATACATTCACACACTATCTGTACACATGATAAATGTTGTTACAATGATATTAGTTCTCCTCCAAATTATCCTAATAGGGTTATCGTTAATGTTCTAGATGTCACTGTTGCTTTATAAAAGTGTATGTGTGTGTGTGTGTGTGTGTGTGTGTGTGTGTGTGTGTAAATTGACAAAGTGAATCTTAGATTTATATGAAGAAACAATTGACCAATATAATCAATGTATTCTTTATAAAGAATAAGGGGACTAGTCCTACCATGTATCAGGACTTACAATTCAACCACAGTAATTAACATAATGTGTAATTTGGTTCAGGGATAGAGCAAATGTTAGTAATTATTGTACCAAACAGATGACTTTGGCAGCAAAAAATGGGAAAACTGTGACCAAATGGCATAAACAATTTAATAGGAAATTCAGAAGTGAAGTTTTTTGCAGGGTTGATTAATTTTGTGATTTGATAGCATCATCAAGGAATCAGATTTGTTGTATCCCTCTGTTCTGTTCTGCCATTCTCAGTGTGCTGGTTTTACTCCTCAGGCTGGCACCCTTCATAGCTACAAGAGAGCTGTCACAGTTCCAGACATCACATCAAGGTATAGTAATGACAAAGAGAGAAAGGAAAAATATCTTTCATGTTACTTTCTCATAAGTTAGGAAACATTTCTAAAAACCCCAAAACAAGTTTCCTCTGGTGTTTTCATGGACAGTATTGCGTCACACATGCAATTCCCAAACCAAATGTACTCATTTCTAAATCAAATACTGACAAGGGGACTGAGGTGAGCATGATTGTCTTAGGTAAACATTTCTCAGAAGAACAGTTGAGTTTTCAACCATCAAGACAATAATGTAAATTCTGGTTGGTGGAAAAAAACTATTTTGATGTTATTCTTAAATTTTTTTCTTTTTCTCTTAAAATAAAAAAACTAACTTATCACCAGATGAAATCAGGTGCCCTATTCAAAAATCATATTCAGTCTTCTCTTTGAATAGTTGTGGGACCAGTTGAGAAACTAACATTTGAAACTGACGTTTAGTAGAAACTGGCCTTTCTATTAAAAGCCAGGCATTGCCCTAAGTATGCCATCACATTAAGTCCTCACCAGCCTCCTTTCAATGTCTCAATTATTCTCATGCAGTGAATAATTAAACTAAGCTTAGAATATAGAGTCACCTGTTGAATAAGTGGCAGAACTGAGACCATACACTGACTTTAGGACAAGTGCCCCATTCTTTAATCCCAACCTGTGTTCTCTACCCTTTACTTTACCAAGGGGAACAAATTATCATTTGAGACACAGTTTCATGTTCCAAGAAGAATTAGCAAATATATCCTTAAAATAGATGCTTTCTCCTCCATAAACTAAGTAAGAAGGAATGATGATAAATTTCAGAATTCTTCGGACATACTCTCAACCATTGGACAGTGTTTTGGAGCAGGGTGTCAGATTGCTTCATAAGAAATAACTCAACCTGTCAAACCAGCTTGAAATAATTTCCAAGAAACCCAGAAGTTCTGTAAGGAAAACACTCCTATTTTTCTCCTTTACCGTCATATTACCACCACACTCACAACACTTCTGACACCAGGTGTCTGAGTTTTCTACATATCAAGCAAATCTCTGTGACATCAGCTGGGTTTCCTTACAATTCATTTCAATTCTGACACTAACTGGCATTAGCACAGACCCCACAGAATCTCAGTCCCAGAGACTGCCCCCCACTTCAGATCCCAATTGCTAGTAGGATCCTGGGTTACCCACAACTTTTTGGCAACAAATTGGAAGTTCCCATTATTATCTCCCTCCTGGATTTTATTATTTGCTCGAACAGCTCACAGAACCCAGGGAAACACTTAAATTTAACAGTTTATTTTAAAGGATACGACAAAGGATATGGATATGACAAAGGATACAGATGAACGACAAGATGGAGAGACACAGGGGGCGAGGTCCAGAAAGGTCCCAAACACAAGAGCTTCAGTCCCCATGGACCTCGTGTACACCACCCTCCCAGTATGTAGACATGTTTATCAACCCAGGCGCTCCCCAACCCCTGTGCTGTTGGGACTTTTATGGAGGCTTCCTCATGTAGGCCTAATCAATGATAAGTCCATTTCTAACCCCTCTCTCCTCTCTGGATTGGTCTTTCTGGTGAACAGCCCTCATCCAGGAGCCCACCCAGAGTTACCTCATTAAAATAAAAGGTACTTCTATCCTCCAGGAAAGTCCAAGAAATTTAGGAGCCCTGTGTCAAGAATCTGGGTCAAAGACCAAATACTGGAACAAAAGACACTTCTAGTGCTTTTCTCACTTAGGAAATAACAAGGGTTTTAGGAGCTCTGCAGCAGGAGCTGGGGTCAAAGACTAAATGTTAAAACAAAAGATTCTCTTAGCACCTCTATTTACAAGGGTTTGGGGAGCTCTGTATTAGGAACCTAGGGCTGAGGCCGATGTGTGTGTGTGTGTGTGTGTGTGTGTGTGTGTGTGTGTCTGTGTGTGTGTCTGTGTGTGTGTATGCATTTTTTATTGTTTCACAGTGGCATCCCCACTGTGCTCGAACAAAGCAACTCTCATAAGTACTGGGACACCTTGGCTTCCTTAAAGGGAGGGTGTATCAGGTATGTCAACAACTCAAGGTGGCTGAGGGTCAGATGATTAAGGGAGGAGCAATTGTGTGGCAGGAAAAAACTTTGAGAAGAAAAAGATGAACCCGGCCAGTCAGACAGAAACTACATAGCCCAGCACTGCAAAGAATCACCAGGCCAGTGGTGCAGGCGTGATGGATAGGCCCCTCAGAGGCTGCCTGTGATTGAAGCCAGATTGTCAAAAACAGACAGTAAGCCAGGAGAGAGGAGCAAGAAGTTAGATGGTGCTGTCAGCTTGCCAGGGGATATGCAGCAAAGAGTACTGGAGTTGCATGAAGAGGGAGGAGAAAAAAGTGGGGGAGGTGGTACATGAGTTTTTTAAACAGCCTCCAAGGACACGTGTGAGAAAATCTGGGCATCTGATGTCATAACAATGATGAGTTTGCAAACAGATAACCTCATTACCTTCCAGAAAATGAAGTTCTCTGCTGGCATCAGGTCTGCAAGCCCAGTGGAGCCAGCTGAGGGTCCCCAGCATCTAGCAAATCATGGTGACTCAAAGGCAGGGCTCAGGAAGACCAAAGCTCCTGGGGCTGTTAGGAACTGAAAAGTGGACAAGCCAGAATTGCCGACCACTCTACCCCCATTGCACCCTGGAAGGAAAGGAGGCGCTGGGGGCTGTTAGGAAGGCTTCGCTCTGTTCCAGAGCCTCAGCTGGTACCTCCTGAGCACTCTGGGGCAACTGCTTCATTCATTTCATCTTAAATCTTATTGTAGAAGGACAAGCCAGTTAGTCTGCAACAGACCAAGGAATCTGAAAATGCCAGGGGAAAACCAGCAAGTCCAGTGTGTTCACAGTGTGCCCTACAAAGTCCTAGGCATTCTGTGAAAGCACCTCTGGGACACAGTGCATGGGCAGTGGAAAGAGACAGCAGGGAGGGCTCTCAACCGAGCAGTTTTCCTTCCAAAAGTATAAGGCATGGCTACTATTTACCAAGGGCTCACAAGATGCTAGGCACTGTGCTCAGCATTTCACATGTGTTGTCTTAGTTCTCATAGCAACTCCAAAGAGATGATGCTATTAATAGTCCATTATACAGGTGAGGGGACCTAAAGCACAGAGAGGTTAAGTGACTTGCCCAATGGCACAGAGCTAGTAAATGTCAGCAGTCAGATTTAAACCAGCTCTTGGCCACTGTTTTATAGTTCAGTCCTCTGTACAATTTTTGGTCATGAAAGGGTTTTCTCCCCACACACAGGAGAGGGCTTATCTAAGGTGCCTCACAGGCAGCAAAGACTGACAGCCTGAGGCTTATCAGAATCTCTGATGGCAGCTTCTGTGTAGCGAGAGGCACAGTGGCTCTGCAGTCTACTCTGCCATCTGTTAAAATGAGAATATTAAATATTGACCTCATGTGGCTCAGGCAGACTTTATGAGTTTTAAGGACTTAATGTCTGAAAATCACCTCCTACTATGCCATTGGGAGTGTCACAGCACCCTTCCTGTGACAGAGCTCTCTCTCCTTCACACCCAGGGCTGAAGAAGGAGCTGGGGCCAGTCTAGGGCTTTATCCAGACAGTCGCCATGAAGGTCAGCATAGCATCAAAAAAGAAAAAGGGGGAAGGAGAGAAATAGGGAGAAGAGGGTACCAGTGGAGATGGAGACAGGGCTGAGGAAACATGGAGATGGACAAACAAATGCTGTCTTTCAACTGAAGAAGGAAACAGTCTGTCTCCTCAAGAATTGTTGTTTGTTTTTATGAGACCATGAAAGGCAGACCTGTTTTTCCTACCTTACCTGTATGAGGACTCAGTTAAATTTGATGGTTGATTTCAGTCTATTTCCTTGGCACAGGTTTTTGGAAAGCAGCTTCCCCCTGACAAAAAAAACTGAAAACTATCCAAAATGAGGTAACTGTGCCCTGTTACGATCTGGCTTCATATTCTGTTTTGGCAAAGTGGGCAGAAGGTAATAAATTATTATGCTAAGAATGGAAGAGAATTCACCCTGGCCCAGGAAACCTGTGCTAGAAAAGCAGTGGTCACTTTTCAGCCAGAATGTTCTCAGAAACAATTCTCACCCCAGGAAACAAAGTCCAAGGAAAAACAAATTGCTTTTAAAAAAATTTGTATTTAATTAATAAATATTAAAAATTTTTATAGTTAACTTAAAATGTGCGTAATACAGAAAAAATCTGAAATAAACATGGAAGCATTAGCATCTGGGTGGTAGGCACATGGCTCCATCTTTGCCTGTGCATTTGAACTATATTATTCTTTTGAAATAAATCTAAATTGCTGAGAAAGAAGACCAGCTGACATGAGAATTAGAAGCCCGGGACAGCCTGGTTTTTATAGTATAAACAGCTCATAATTTTTAATCTGCAGTCATGTGAGATGAAGATAAGGAACAAAAATCTGCAATCTCCTGATGGATCAATGATTCAGGACATTTCCAGGCCTTGAGGACCAGAGGGTGAACAGAACAGATAGGGTTCCTACCTTCTCTGAGCTTCTATTCTGGGGGAAGAAGCAAATGAGAAGTGAACAAGCAAGTGAGTGAATAGTTACACGTTATAATAAACACTCTTGGAAAAGCAAATAGTGTTAAGATAGAAAACAGTCAGTGTCAAGGCGGCTTTGCCCAGTTTAGACATGGTGAAAACAGATGGCCTCTGTGAGGAAGCTCTATTTAGCTAAGAACTGAAGGAAAAGGAAGATGGGAAAAACACTCCACTGGAAGCCCCCTGGACATGTATGTGGCCTGAAGCAGGACGAAGCTGCATAGGCCCCGAGGACAGAGGATGGCCAGTGTGGCTGGTGCACACTGTTGAGGATGGAAAGGAGCTGAGATGAGACTGAAGGAACAGGGGCCTGAGCGGGCATGGCTTTGGACACATGGGAAGGAGTTGGCCTTTCATCTAAAACGTAAGTGGTAGCCCACCTTCCATGAGAGGACAGGCAACTGGGAGAGAAGCAAACTGGACACTGGAAGTCCTGGTGGTCTTCCCTGAGCCCTGCATCCTGTCATATTTCATATCCTAATTACACAAGCCAATAAATCCTTACTATTCAGGCTGATTGGTTTTCTGCAATTTACAACAGGAATCCTGAGCAATACGAGCGCCTTCATCAACTAGGTAACTATGTTTGCCAAAAGAAGACCAAGCCAGGACCATTTGGTGGTTCTACAGCCCTCATTCTGAGACCAGAAAATTCATATTGCTGATACACTAGTTGCTGGATGGATGGTGGGCACATAGGCCCTTTGCCACTTTGATACTGTCTGTTAGGGCTTCACTTGGTATCAGACATGAGGAAACTGGCCTTTCTGAACAATAAGCCTCATTCTCTGATTTCTGAACTTGGGTCTGTCCAATTCCTTCAGGAAAATTAGCATTTTAGCCCATCTTTTTGGGACCAAAGTGACTGTTTTCACAGAGAATTATTTGATTTTGTTCTTGAAAATTTTATCTCTGAGCCTCATGCAGAAGTGGGAGTCTGCTATTTACACTGGACTTCTCATTCTGCCCTGACATGGGCAGCTTCCACACGCCAGGCAGGGGAAGGCTAAGGGAAATGAGAACACTCTGTTTTTTTACTGTGGTTACATGCATATCATGAAATATCTCTGCTTCTTGAGAAACATAACGAGGAAGTACGAAAAGAAGATTTACTAATGTCTTAGATACCAGCATGACCTAAGGGGAATTCTAAGGCTGACTGAAAATGTTATTTTCTTGTTTCCTATGAAACCACCTTGCAAAAAAAATAAAAACAGATCAAGAAGTTCACTGGCAATGGTTTCTTGATTCAGACCCTTAACTTCTTTCTCATGAGTTCTGTCATTCATGGACTATCCTATCTACATATAGGTCAAGATCATCACAGTGCTTCTTAGCTGGGGCACTAGTGGCATTTTAAATGAGATTTTTCTTTGTGCTTCAATGTCTCCTATATTGTAAAACATTTACAATCCCAGCTAAATGCCAGTAGTACAGTCCCCCATCATTGTGACAAATAGTCAAAAAATACCCTCCTGCATTCGCAATTACCCAAAGGGGCCAGTACTACTTTCCATCAAACTCACTTTACAAATGGATTAACTGAGACCCAGAGATATGACATGATTTCCCAGGATCACACAAGTAAGACAGAGCTAAAGGATGATCTGAAGCCACATATTTTGACACCAATCCTACTAATCTTTATACTGTCTTAACCCACCTCTGATAGCTGTGGGTTTCAATTTTACAGCGGTTGCTGTTAGAAGATTTCAAACCAAGTTATTAATATTAATACCAATACCATTACATCCCAATTATACTTTAATTGCACTTGATACATTCTCACACTGTAGTTCAGCAAGTTTTTTCATATTCATGCAGATCTTCATTACCATAAGTAACATATTTGCATTTGTTAGTGTATAAGGAATTGCCTATCAGAATCCAAAGGCAGCATTCTAGTTCTTGCCGGTTGGTTCCCCAGGAGCAGAAAGATGAGTTCATGGGAATACACTGAGAAGGTACGGATGAGAGATATTCAGCACCTTAGAAGCAACTCTGTCCATAAAATTCTAGCATTTCTGACATTTGGAGCACTGTTAGGTCAATGTTAATGCCTTTTCATAACTTGCTCCTATTGAATGACTCTAAAAGTGGTCTGCAATGTTAGAGGGTGAGGGTGAGAGGACAGTTCTCAGTTTCTAGCATTAATAAGGTATTACAGCACAACCTGCCCCTCCTCTGCCTGTTACAGCTCTCCAAGTCCAATTCCACCACTAAGTTCTAGAGGAGGAGATAGACAGGAAACGAATGAACCCACATTAATTAGAGTTCCTGGCATTTGTACTGCACTGTCCTGCTACCGCTAGAGTCACTGGGAACTAAGACAGAAAAACCTGTCCTACATCATCGGTCTGGGACTCCTCATGCCCACGCACGGCCGATCCATCAATATTGTACGAAGGTGAAAAAGGACAGAGCCTTCAGAACGCTGTGTTCTCATGGCATTTACAGAGCAATTCCTGAGACCGTTTTAATGCATTTGCTTAAAACCCACGTGATCAATGATCAAGTGATGTCCAGTCACTTTTTCAGAGTTTTGGTAGACCAACAGGTCTGGAGTTGCATTTTAATAGCAACACTCTCATAAAAATCCAGAAACTCTTTCTTTCCTGCATAAGAAATTTGAAGACAGAGAAAATAGATTGATTCAAAAATTCAACACAAGGTAAAAAGAACAAAGGCACAATCCCAAGGTCAGATACGTTTTAGCCAAAAGCATTGAAAGCAATAAATACAATTTCATGGAGATGACAATTTATAGTTAATAATGATTAGGGGGATATGAAAAGAAAAGATTATATGCAAAGCTCAGGAGAAAACATGGTAATGGCAGAGAGTTTTCTTTTTCATATTTTTGGCAGTATTATTAGAAACTGATTAGGAGTCAATTACCATTTAATTTCTCCAAAATATCCAATTATGGTTTTGCTGTCCAGGTATTTATTTTTTTTAATGTTCCTTTGTATTACATAGGCCACTTAAAATCAACATTTTGCCCTTTTTTCTCCACCAAAAGAGGATCAATTTTGAGCTATAAGTTCCAAAAGCTCCTTTTTTATTTTTGACAATTATCTACAGGGAACCAGAGAAACTAGCCTGAATCCTGTAAAAATGCTGGCAGGTAAGCACAAGGATGCCCTCTTAATCCCCCCATACTTTTGTAAAGCTCAGAGCTACCCCGAGTGTTGATCCAAATCCATTCTTCAACAAACATTTGTTAGCAAACAAGGAAAAGACATACAGAAATTTACTGTTAGCAAAGAGAGTAAAAGACCACCATTCGTGACAAAGATGGGAAAAAGAGACCCTAAAAAATGCAATTATCTGGCATGCCTTAAAGCTAGTCATAACTATTTTAAATTACCTTGCATATAAATATCAGTTATCCCAATGCGAAAATGTAAAACCCAAAGAGAAATGCCTAGAAGCGGTTGGGTTATAAATCTGGTGTTATGGTTGGTAATGTTATACAGTAGAGAAATACACAACTCCCTCACACTCCCAACTCACTTTCAGTTCTTTCCTGTGAAGCATACTGGGAAAGCACAACTTTGTGGAAATGAAACAAAATATAAGTTGGAAGCAATCAAAATAACTGCATCAGACAAAAATCAGTAAGTCTCATTTTCAACTAGTGATTTCCCCTCTGAGGATGGAGAGCTCTTATGACAAGGTATTTGTAAATATGCTGTTTTGCTTGAATGGTGTCATCTGTCAGTCCAGACCACTGTTCCATTCTTTTCCCCCCAAGGCCTCACGTCCATCCTTCAGAAGCAGTAATCAGAAAATTATCAGGAGAAAGGATCTCCTGCTGGGAACTCTAGATGGTAAAGGAGGAGTAGGTCTTATTTTGAAAAGCTTGCCAGCATGCGGACACAAGAGTTTTCAAAGCTTAAGTGAATAAACTTCAATCACTTTAGCTCCAATATTCTTTGACTAATAAAGGGAATTGAAAGTCCTCTGACCCTAAATAATCAAAATCCTCAAGCAACAGAAAATCCTACCCATAGCCCCGTAGACCAACTTTAGTGTGTTAAGAGGCCCAGGCAAAACAAACCTGCCTCGGGAGGCCAACTGTTTTTTTTTATACAAGTGAAAACACTGTTTAGATGAATATTAAGGGCAGAATGGAAGATATTTGGAAGAGCAGTCATCAGAAATGTTGCGGATGAAAAAGGCCAGAAACTAACAAATGCTGTCTCCTTAGCCCATCAGCAGCCAGGCTCCTGTAAGCCTTTTTCTTGTCCAGGCTTCATCCCTGGCCTTGCTTTCAAGAATGAGAATCTTACTAAATATTTATTGAGAATCCTCTGCCCTCTGAGGATAACTGGATATCTGATCAAATTTTTTATCCCCCTCTGGCGCCCAGGTGATAGCTGATCACTCTGGCCTGCATTCAGCAGGGCTCCTGTTAAACTGATTTAGCCAGAAATCTCCCTTTACCCCAATGTTTCCTATTAGTAATTTCCCACCCGCTGACCCCCACCCTACTCCGTGGCTCTAAATCCCCACTCATCCATGTTATATTCAGAACGGAGCCCAGTTCTATACTGAGACCTCTATTCCCCTATTGCTATAGTGCCTGAGCAAATCTGTTTTTCACATTTTGACTACTGTCCAGTTCTGGCTTGCTTTCACAAAATCACAGAAGTGCAACAATTAGACAAAGTGTCCACATAAGGGCATTTATTAGGTAGGTTGCAGGTACATGGGCACCTCCTTCTTTGGTGTTTTTTTGTTTTCGTTTTTGCATCAATTGACCTTTAATGTCCAAAAAAAGTAAAGATGCAGATCTCTTTTATTTTTGTTTTAAGGTATTATCTCAAAAGTTCTTTCTCTTCTTCTTCCTCTCTTTCACAGAAGTGTCTGGGGACTACAGGAATTCAGGATTTCCAACATCTCCCACATAACATGTCTTAAAAATGGATCTTTTCTGTGTAGAAAGGAACCCAGTTGCAAAAAGAAATACGACCAACCTGGATAACTGACCTAAAAAGAAATTTCCAAGGTGGTCGGGTCACTTTGAGCTTAATGCTTCCATTTTTCTCAACCTAGAGTCTTCTTCAGCGATCAGTGAGGTCCAGAATATTACTCTAATAAAATTTTCTCTTAATCATCTTAGCAAAACACTAAGAGAGCAAAAACGAACTTTTGGAAATATTGTTAACAACAAAATCCGGAAAAGGCATTTGTGATTAGAGGATGGGTCAAGAGAAGAAGAAAATTGTAACAAAATAGGAAATCACCTACTAAGCCAGAAAATTCCAATCCCTATACATTCTCATTTATTAAAGATGTGGAGCTTGTTTCTGAAATTATCTGTCTTGTAAAATAAAAAGCAGTTAAGTAAACTAGGAACGCAGTGACAAAGAGCTGATTCGAGCCTCGTTTCTGACCACTTTGGCACAGTTGAGGGGCTTACAGGTAACAGTATGTGCCTTGATGGGGTGTGAGGGGTGGAGTAGATGTACAGCTCACGGAACTCATTAAATGCCCAGCCAGGGAATGGTGATGGCATCTACTGGGCAACGTGAGCTATCAAAGATTTTGAAGAAATGGCAGGCCTTGTTGGGAGTTTTATTTAGATGGTTTCCTGTAAGCATTAGTCTTTGATAAATCAACCAGGGGAAAACATCATAGGCAGAGAAACCATTTTGGGGTGACTTGCCAATGGGTTTCAATGGGTTTCACTACGGATTCAATGAGACCAAAAAATGACAGTGGAATGTTCTTGGGGTGAAAGGGTTTATATATCCAACTTTATTGCCATGGTGGCAGGTCAATCACTAGAATTCCATCCACTCAGAGCGAGTCTGCAGGCAGCAAGCTGGTATCTGCCTCTGGGACTCTCTGCCCCCACAGCCATCTCAGTCTCTACCCTCAGCACTGCCACCACTCCAGTCTCTGCTCTCCTGAAACTGTGCAGCCCTGCAGCCATGCAGCAGCCAGGCAGCCATGCCACCATGTTGCCCAGAGCACTGGGTGGGGCTCTTAATACAGAGTCAGTAGCAACGTATTGCCCACACATGTCTAGGGAGCTAGCCAACCAGGGCCAGGTGAGAATCCTGGCCACAGGAACCTTCATTTTATCCACAGGGGCTCCTATGACATTACGGACATGAGGCAATGAGGGCCTGAAGTGGACAAATGTCTTACCTGAGGGTTTCAGCCCTGGGAAGTTCACTATGGATTCAGTGAAACCAAGAAATGACAATGGAACATTCTTGGGGTAAAGGGGTTTATACCCGGCTTTATTCTCATGGCAGTAGGTTGAGTGCTAGAATCATGTCTGCATACAACAAATCTTCAGGTCCATAATCCACTTCCATCTCTGCCTCCACCCAGAGCACTAGGCAGAACTCTTTATATAGTGCCTCAGTCAATAATAGCTTAATGCCTACAAGTGTGGAAGCAGTAGCCTAGCAGTAGGCCAATTACATAATCAAGTAGTTTAGGGTCAGGTGATGATCCTGGCCATAGGAACTTCCATTTTCTCTGCACCTCATCCCTCCAGGACTTTTGTCTCACAGTCTACACACCCCCAATCTCCCACAATGGTCCCTGTGTGAGAAAGCTGGAATCTTGCAACAACAAAAATTATAATAATAATAGTTGTCCTCAAGCCCAATGAGGTTGACTGCCACCCAGCAGTCATCCCAGCTGTATTCAAACCAGTCCCAGTTCATGATTTGCCTTTTCCATGGGAGGCCAGTAGCTGTACTGATAGGGAACTCCATGCACCCCAGTGAGTAGCAATTTTTGCTAGGGTGTGTGCCCAATCCACAAAGATTTTAAGGGCAATAAGATGGATGTTTTCATGACACTGACATAAGCAAATCATGTCCATTAGGTAGGATGCATGCAAGCAAATGGTCATGTGACAAGACTGTAGCAGGAAGGGGGTCCCATCGAGGTCTAGTATACCATACCTTTACCCCTCACCCTGTGGGGGTTATTGAGGGGTCTATATATAGTGCCACTGGAAGTGCATACACTGGCCATAACGATAAAACAAAACTCCCCAGTAATATACTCCTATCTTCCAGCTGTTCAGGATATACTACCAGGATCTTTGGAAGCTACTCTACTGTTACTCCAGGAACACACAGGAGGCCAGCTTCCAGGTCTTGTCCCTGAGTATGAGGAGGGCCAACCATTGCTGTTCCATATTTTGAAATGTCCAAGACTACATCCACTCCACTCAGTAGAGTCTCCAGGGTTTAGTACAGTTGGTGCTGGCAACAAAATATTATTCTGGTGGCCAAACCTCAGTTTCAACAATTCCTCCTTGGTTTGTACTTGCAGTTGTATAGGGGAGGCAGCAGTATGTGTTAGCACATCTACAGGGCTCAGTGCTCCCTTCCAGGGCTTCTCATTCAAATGCCATAGCACTGTCCACAAGCAGACTGACCATACCCATAGACTATTGGTGCCTGACTTCAGGCCAGATTTTAACAAACCATTGTACCTCTATATCATGCCTACTGTGGTAAGATTGTATGGTACATGAAACTTCCATTTGATTCCTAACTGTTGCACCATTCTTGTAGTGCATGTCCAGTAAAGTAGGTGCCTTGATCACTCTCAATTACCTGCGGTCAGCTATAGGCTGCAAAGAGATACTCCAGGCCTCTTTTGGTCGTCTGCTGATCTGCACACACATAGGAAAAGCATCCAGAAGTTCAGTAGCCGTGTCCACACAAGTCATGACATATGGGTAGAGGCCCAATATAATATATCTGCCAACTGATAAAGGCTATTGGCCCCTTACCTATTGTTCTATGTTGCTGTGGGACTCCATGTAAGTCCCTTTTAGAAAGTAAATACACTCCTACTGGCCTCTGCTGACTTCTTCTAAGGTCAAAGTCAGGCCCACTGATGGGCTACAGCCCACATTGTCTTTTGCCCCACGTGCAACAAATGTTAATGTAACCATTGGGTCACATCAGAGGCAGGCTTTCCTTCTAGCCAACATACCTGGGCCAATTCATCTGTGTCATTGTTTCCTGAGGATGCCAGTGGCAAATGACCTGTCACATGATATACTGTAACTGTTTTAGTCTGACCACAGGCCCATATGTCCTGCCACAATTCTTGCCTCCAAAGTGGTTTGGAACCGATCAACCAGTTGGTGTGGTGCCATGTCAGTAACCACAGAATCAAGCCTCAATAGATGGCCCAGCTCTCAGTGCAGTCAACTATTGGGGAGGGTTCCTGGCTGATCACAAGCCACACTGCCCACAACTCTTCCCACTGATTGCTTGTGCCCTCATTATTGTCCATCCATATTGTCTTAGTCTTAGGATGGAAAGCTATGGTCCTCCATTTTGGGGGCTGCCTATGGCTGGAGCCATCTGTGTACCATGCATCTTCAGGTATAGGAGCTCTTCCCTCCCAATAAGGACTCTATGCTACTAATGGCTCTAAAGTAAGCTCTTTCTGCCTTTCACCAGTACATGTCACTGGCCCCAGAAAGTATTGGAGTTCTTTATGCAAGGGGATAGTAGAGAGGGAGTTACGCTACTATGTGCCCCACTTGGCATGTGAAGTCATCTGTGCCATGCCACTCTGCAGCTTTTGGGTCCAGTCTCATACATATCCCATAAGAGAATAGGTGGTTATTACTTTTATTGGGGCTGTTCTGGTGATGGGTTCTGTAGCCAGCAAGGTGTGGTAAATGGCAGCTATTTGTTTCTCTATTAAGGTGGACCATACCTCTGCTTCTTTCCAGAGTTGCAACCAGAATCCAATAGGTTGGCAAGTTTGTTCAAGCTACTACCAGAGACCCCAGTCAAAACCATCTTTGGTTACATGAACAACCAGATCACAGGGCCTTGACTGGTCTATCACATTCAAGGCCTGCACAGCCTTGACTGCCTGTTTTGCTGTAGTAATGGCAGATGCACATGTCTCATCCCAGTCCCACCTGACACTCTTTCATACCAAACGGTATGAGGGCTTCAGTATTTGTGCCAAATGTAGGACAAACTCTCTTCAGTAGCCTAAAAGACCCAAAAACTCCTATAACAATGCCACAGTTGTAGGGATAGGGAAGGCCTGTATTTTATCCATCACTGCTTCTGGTATTACTTTAGTCTTATCCGACTAGACAACTCTCGAGAATTTGTATGACAAATCAGGTTCTTGAACCTTACTGCTGTTTACAAGCCATCCTTTCTCCTATAGATGTTGCAGCAGTCTAGGTACTGTACTTCCTAGATCTGAAAGAGAATTGGACGTGAACATGACATCATCAATATAATGGTACAGCTGCACCGTTGGTGGTTTCTCCTATGTAGCCAAGTCCATGACAGACGGTAGGCCTGTGGAGGTACCCCTGTGGAAGGACAGTGAAAGTCCATTTCTGTGCTTCCCACATGAAGGAAAATTGTTCCTGAATTTCCTGCTCTATGTCAATTGAAAATAAGTCATTAGCAAGATCTACAACTTAATGATATATTCCTGGTTCATGACTAAGGTATCCATCAGGTCTGCAATAGAGGGGATGGCAGCATACAGAGGGGGTGGTGTGACTTTGTTCTGTTTTCTGTAATCCATGGTCATATGCCAGGAGCCATCCGGCTTTTTTACTAGCCACACTGAGGAATTGAAAGGACTGTGGGTGGGCTTTATAATACTCACCTTTTCCAGTTACTGGAGGGTTTTTTCGAGTTTCTTTATGCCCTCCAGGCAATTGGTATTGTTTAGTATTAGTCACCCACTGAGGCACAAGCAAAGCTATGGGTGGGTGCCTAGTATGTCCCCTTAGGTCTGCCTTCACCACCCATATCCTCAGTCTGAACTCACCTGCAGTGGTCTGCAACCATAGGCCCTGCAAGATATCTATCCCCAAAACATATTTGGGGATGGGATAGATATATACAGTATACTCCTTTGGGTGTAGATGCCCTAGTCCCAATAGGATTTGGGCTTGTTTCACTCTGATAGCCTTATCCCCATATCCTTCTATAATGGCAGGGGTCCTGGGAAACTGCTCAGGGTTGCCATAAATCAGTAAACAGTCAGCTCCTATGTCTACCAGAGCTGGGACACACTGTATGTTTACTGGGGATCAATGCATAACTATTTCAACATATGGCCTCTGGTCCCCCTTGGTCCCTGAGGGTGGGTATATCAACCCCTCCCTCACTCAAACTATGTCCCCCAATCATCTTTCTGTGTGGGTTCAGGTGAGGTTGGCTCACTCTTCAGAAGGAAGTCTTGCAAACACACAGGCCAGACTTGTGGCTCTGTCTCTAGCCTCTGCTTCTTGGTTCTCAGCAGCTGGAACTGCTGCTCTGGTTTCAATTGTTGTCACAGCTCCAGTAAGATTCTATTTGACTTCCCATCTAATTTCTTTCTGTTTGCTCTTACCCCTACTAAATCAACCTATATATGGGTCCTTGTCACCTTCACTGGGCCCTTTAAATTCTTCCTCTGAGTAGCGGACTGTATTTCCTCCCATGATCTCATTGCTTCAGCCTCTCCCAAGTCTGTGACCATATGGGTAACCTCACTTATGAGCTGCCCTAAGAGAGGGGAAGGATGGCCACTAGGGGCCCAAAGAGAGACATGGGAGCCATTTGAAATGCCATATTTTTCATCCCTGAAGTAAAAAGCTCTTCATCTGGGCCATAATTCTCTGGACTACAGATGGCATTTTTCATGCCTAACTCCTATAACATCTATTGGAGCTCAGCATATGTCTGCCATCCAGTGGGGGAGGATGGTAAATCATTCTGGTTGGGCCACACAGCATGAAGTGCAGCCCAGCCAGATCGAGGAGGGAGGGAGTGCCTGGGGTCTGATGTGCATTTTGTAATCGCTGCCTCAAAGCAGGATGAACTGTCAGGGTGGCCAGCTTTTCCATCTCTGACCCAGACAGAATGATCCCATCCACCTCTACATACCAAAGACACAGGAGTCAAGCTGATATTGACTCTGAGGGCTTCTGCCGAAACCAGGAGCCCAAATCCACCAGCTCAGCCTCGGTATAGGGGTGGGGCATAGAGTGCTCCACGAGCTGGGGAGGGGGCTGCACCTCTCCAAGAGGAACCTGCGTAGTTGCTCCATCTTTATTTTCTTTATTACAACTGGGTGGGCTTTTAATAGAGGAGGGGTGGTGCCTCTGTCACCACCCCTTCATCCCTATCCTTCCCTGGCTCCTCCTCCATTTCTGGGGCTGATGGCACCTTTCTCTCCCCTCCCCCTCCTCTGCTACACCCTTTACCTTTCCTGCAGTGCCTTGCAGCAATGCTAGCTGAACCTTCAACAGCTCTCCTACCTTTGCCTCAATACCTTGCAGCCGGCGTTCCCATGAGGCCTCTTCCAGTGCTTCATTCAGGAGTACGTTCCTCTCCTTCATGGCCTTTGCCTCCTCCACAGCATCTTGCAGTATCACTGCCTCATTCTGGAAAGACTCATTTACCGTCTCCACAGCACCTCACAGCTGCAGTCTCATGCTGCCTCTTGTGCTTTTCACAGGGATACAGCCTTCTCCTTTGCCTCTTCCACAGTGCCTCATGGCAACCCCATTTCATTTTTATTAAGGTATCCTTGATACACAATCTTATGAAGTTTTCACATAAGCAACATTGTGGTTACTACATTCACCCATATTATCAAGTCCCTCTCCACACACCCCATTGCAGTCACTGTCCATCAGCATAGTAAGACAAGTATAGAGTCACCACTTGTCTTCTCTGTGTTATACTGCCTTCCCCATGACCCCCCTACATTATGTGTGCTAATCATAATACCCTTTAATCCCCCTCTCCCTCCCTCCTAACCTGCCTTCCCTACCCCCTTCCCGTTGGTAACTGCTAGTCCCCTCTTGGAGTCTGCGAGTCTGCTGCTGCTTTGTTCCTTCAGTTTCGCTTTGTTGTTATACTCCACAAATGAGGGAAATCATTTGGTACTTGTCTTTCTCCACCATTTCATTTTTTAACAAATCTTTTACTTCCTCCACAGCACCTTGTGTTTGTGTTCTTGTGCTGTCTCCTCCTGTATCAATGCCATTTCATTCTTCAACAAATCCATAGCACTTCACAGCTAGCATTCTCATGCCGCCATTTCTCATGTCCCTAGCAGGAGCATGTTCTTCTTATCTGTAGACTTTCTAATACTGTGAGAAACAGCCAACCCATGGTTCCTGCCACCTCACAGGCACTCTGTTTCTCAAAAGACCTCCTTATTATGTCAAGGGCTACTTCTACTGCCTCAAGTATCACCTCCACCTGCCTCCAGTCCTCAGGCAGGGCCCAGTCCTCCAGGAGGCAAGCCACCTCAGATAACATGCCCACTGGGGTATCTCCCCATTTATAGGGGCAGCCTGCTGAAGTACTTCTCCCCTGAGGGTAGCCTGTTCTGTTCTTTGGTCTACAATGAATCCTACTGACTATGCCAGTTGTTTTGCCTCAGGGTTTCAGCCCTGAGAAAGTTCACTCTGGACTCAGTTAGACTAATAAATGACAATGGAATGTTCTTGGGGTGAAAGGGTTTATGCCCAGCTTTTTTATCATGCCAATAGGCTGAGCACTAGAATCACATCTGCATCCAACAGACTGCATGTCCATAATCCTCTTCCATCACTGCCTCCACCCAGAGCATTGGGCAGAACTCTTTATATAGTCACTCAGGCAATAATAGCTTATTGTCTATGGGTATGGAAGCAGTAGCCTAGCAGCAAGCCAATCACATCATCAGGTGGTTTAGGGTTAGGTGAGGATCCTGGCCACAGTAACTTTCATTTTCCCCACAGCTCCTGTGGGGGTTCCTGTGACATTACAGACATGAGGGCCTGAAGTGGACAAGGCAATAGGGATGTGGGATGATGGATAAGAGGAAGCCCTGGAAGAGAGGCAAGACAATAAGATGTATTGTTTAGAACATGGTGGGCTCTGGGAATGGCATTTGGAACAGAGCTGTTTAGAACAGTGGACCTGAGGGGGAAAACAGGTAACAGGCTATCAGAAATGCAGAGCATCAGAACCAGAGCATCAGAAACAGCTAAAATTCATTGAGTTCCTACCAGGTTCCAGACCCCTTTAACTACATATAAGGTGCTGAAACAGAGCAAATTCATCTACATACTGAACATATGCAAGTTGCTGCAGAAAGAGACCAGCACAGGTAGCTGTGAGAAGGCAGCCCTGCTCAGCCAGCTAGGCCTGGAAATGGCCTCACATAAGCCTCAGCCTCCCTCACTTCACAAACCCTTTCCCCTTGTCCTTGGGGTTCTAGGTGACAGTGGCTGGCCAACTGCAAGGTTAATACAAAAACCTGCAGCCTCTCTCTCTAGGTGAGGGTATTGTTAGGTCAAGAATGCTGTGACTGAACAAGCAGCAGGCTCTCCTTAACCCCGAGAGATGTTTGTCCTCTGAAGCTCCCTGTCAGCCTTGTTTTGAGCACTCGAGCTATTGTACATTTCTTTGCCTTGACAGTAGTAATCTTCTTAGTTCTCCACCATCTTCCTGGCACCCAATTTGGGAGAAATGTCTTCCTCTCAGTAAGGAATTCTAGAAGACTCAAGTAGACTCAAGGGTTCAGGCCTAACTAGCTTTCACTCAGACTATTATTTCATCTAGCTTCACAGGACCATGAGCTTCCTTCCCTTTCTCCCACTCCACTTGGTAAAACTGCAAGTTAAAGATACTGGGAAACATCCCAAGTGCTCATAAATATGCAATCAGTTAATAAATTATGGATTCTCCATGTAGGTGAGCACCATGCAACACTTAAAAATCAGTGCAGCTTACCTATGCTCTCTGACATGGGACAGTCTCTATACTCTTTCAGTTAAAGGAGGAGGACTTTCAGTTAAATGCAAAAAGTGTGCATTAGCACTAATTGAGCCAGGAAAGGGGCTCCAGATGCCTATTTGTATCAAATAGCTCTGATTGAACAGTGTTTTAAATTATAAGCAGTCAGTCTCAGGATGCAGGGCCTGCGATTTGCCTTAGGAGTGCAAGAGTCAGGGGAAACAAAACTTACAATGAAATCATTTCAGTCATTACTTGACTTCTGTCCTATGGCAAATGGTAAAAACTCATTTTCTGCTAATGCCTTATTACCAAGATACCATTTTTCCAATTACTCACAAAGAGCAGAGATTATTAACCCTGTGATTTTATTCCAGTGGGAATATTCAAAATTGCACTTCCTGTCATCCACAGAGGTTAAGTAATGAATTATGAATGGTGCAGTGATAATGAAATTCTCAGAACAAACTTCTGTAAGGTCCAAATAGGTTTTCTTGGTAGGGTAGAAGGGAACAAGGAGAGGGAAGGCAAGTATTAATAGTGTGAAGGTCTGATATACTCAATTCGATCTTACGGAGCAATGAGGAAGTCCCCAGGGCCCCTCTCTGAGAATTTACCCTAATTTCTCTCAACAAATATTAAGCCACTGTGTCTGGGAGATTTTAGAATTAAATGCAGTAGGAACCAATTGCAACAGCGTCTGCTGCCAAATTACCTTACCTGAAGCTTCTTTGGAATTCCCACCTAAACAGGCTCTGTTACCAAACTGACCCACACAACTCTCTGCAGAGAGGGAACTGGACTGGAAGTGGCTGCCTCACCTCTTTCTCCCTATTCAAAGTTCACAGGGAATCCGTGATGCCCTGACTCAGATGGGCCCACCAGGTGCAGGTCATTGAGAGGCAGTCCTAGGAGTGGCAGAAGGCTGAGCCTGGGCTCTGATCACATTCCCCATCAACCAGTAAGCCATGTAAACGCTGTAGCAACCCCTGGGAGCTTGTCAGAAATGCGAGTCAGGGGCCCTACCCCAGACCCTCAGAATCTGCATTTTAACAAATGCACAAAGATTGCCTGGTGATTCCTATGAACTAATGTTGAGCAAGCAACTAATGAGAAATGTTTACTGCACTGAATACAAAGAAGCAGAAAAGAGGAGTTCCTTCCTTTGCAAGCTAGCCTTGCTAGGTGCTCAGAACTTATTATCTCTCTCAAATCTCGGCATGGCCCTGATGCTTCAGGAAGATCCTCCTGCAGAAAAGCATGGCCTCCCCTGTTCACTTTGTGCCAAGGGGTGGAAGGTGGAGGAAGGCTGCAAGGAAGGCTCTGTTCCCGGTTTAATCACCAACCTGCCCTTGATGTGGCTAGTTCTCCGCCCTTTCCGTATTTCACTTTCCTCACACATAACATGGAGACTTCAAAGGAGGACCATCTTCTAAGCCCAGCCTGGGCAGTGACAGTCCACAGGTCTAACAATGAGGACAATTACCTTCCAGGAGGTCTTGCTATCACAGGTAAAATGCCCTCCAGTTTCCCCCTTCATGGCCCCTGGATTAGATGAGGCCCTATTTGCAGAGCCTCTTGTGATCTTTTTGGCTTTCTTGGTTGTACTCATCACCCCACTACTCTGCCAGAAGGACTCACATTCCCCTTGGGTCCCACTGGTCTGCCTTTTCTGGACTCTGCACTTCAGGGAGTCCTCTTAGTAATGCTGAAGGAACGATGGGTGCCTGTGGAGAAAATGAAGGTTCCTACGGACAGGATTCTCACCTGGCCCTGGTTGACTGGCTCACTACACACATGTGGGCAATAGGTGTTATTGACTGTATATAAAGAGGTCTGCCCAGTGCTCTGGGCTGCACGGCTGCAGCAGAGCACAGACGAGACTGGAATGGTGGCAGCACTGAGGACAGAGAGGCTAAGAGTTAGAGCCCAGCGTGCTGCATGCAGACTTGCTCTGAGTGGATGGGATTCTTGTGCTTGACCGGCCACCACGGGAATAAAGTTGGGTATAAACACTTTCACCCCAAGAATGTTCCACTGTCATTTTTTCAGTCTCAATGAATCCATAGTGAACTTGTCTAGGGCTGAAACCCACTAACAAGACAGTGCCAATTTAAGCTTTCTTCAGGATTTCAGGCCCCTTTCCAGAAAGGAGGATAACACAATACTGAGTTTATGAAGATGAGTAATGTAGCTTCTTTGGTATTTGTCATGGAGTGATAATCATTTTAATTCACCACAAACCACAGTAGCTATAAGCAAAGCTGATTACTCTTCACATAGAATCCCAGTGTAAAAGTTTCCTTAAAGATGAAGTACCCCAAGTTAAATTTAAATATCTGCTTTACCATACTCTGACACACTATCTTTCAATCTCTATTAAATGTTCTCATTTTGAAGGAAACCTCAACCTTTCAGCTATTGTTCCCTAAGCATCCCCAGTTCCTCCTATGACGTTGTTTCAAGGCTCTTTAAGAGGTTCACATCACTTTTAAAGAGCATTACCTAGACTGGAAGTCTGTATTCGGGACATGGAAGAGAGCAGGACTCAGTCATGCCTGTTTTTCTGGTTCTCTGAGAAATGAAAGGAATATATTATGTAGTGATGATCTCCTGAGATACAGTTTATGTTTTGTTCTTCCTGTGTGTCTCATCATGCCACCCAGACCAGGTACTGGAAACTTTGTGCTCACATATTTCTGGGAAGGTATGTGTTACAAAGTTAAAAGCAGAAGCTGTTCCCAGAACATTATTGATTTTTTTCCCCCAAGATCTTGTACTCCTTGACAAACTTAGGGAGTGGCAGGAAGGGCAGATAAAGGGGAATGTCATTGAAATAAGAGAAAAGAGAAGGGATGGTGCAAGAATGGGAAAGATATTGAGGTAATCCATAAAATCATGGAGATCTTTATCAGTGTGGTGCTAAAGACATGTTATATCCCATGCAAATGACCACACTGAATAGTCAATAACCATCAGATGTATTGTTTAGCACTGGGACATCTGGATTTAACCCCTGGACTTTACATGAGTCTGTGTGACTCTGGGCAAGCTTGTTAACCTTGCAACATTTCAGTTTCTGCCTCTATAAAGTGGAGATAATAATGGTAGTTTGTAGGAGTTCATGAGAGATAATATAATCCATGTAACATTCCTAGCAAAGTGCTTGGTACATTCTAAGTGCTAATTAACTATTACACATTGAGGAAATTGAGATGAAAACATGACAAAATTGAACACATCTTACAAGTATAAGTCATTATTATTAAGTACTTATTTCAATTGACTTGAAACTTTCCATTTTTTTAAATAAATTAAACATCTGGACCTAAAACATATATAATTATAGCAACAAAAGAGAAAAAATTGTTTACATCCACAGATGGAGAATATTACTTATTTGGGCCTAAAAATAACCCAACTCTGTAATATAACTCAGATTCTTTTCCATGAATATTCATAGAAAGATAAGTGATAGGGTGTTAAAGTACAGAGTCAAAACTTCTTTTCTGCATATATGTCCATATATGAACGTCTTTAAAAGTAAACAGTTTTCCTTCCTCTGCCAGGCAGATGATACAAAGGTCTAGTCAATAATTTATCCTGGCAAAGAAACTCATCAGTCTGCCAAGGCTACAACGAACATCCTGTCGGGGAGCCTTATTGGCTAAACAAGACAACTTAATTTAGCAAAAGTGAATAATCCTACTCTCTCTAAATCATTCATTCCAAGATTAAACAAAATGGATATTTCATTAAATATGAATCCGGACATGTATTAACTTCTGTATCTCTTGGCCCTGAGAGATGGCCAATCCAGTGTTCCTAGGAGTCTCTTTGAAGCGATGAAACCTGCTGGGTAGAACAAAAGCCAATAAAGGAGAGTTTTGGAGAAGCCAAGAATTTAGAGTTGGAAGGCCTCAAAGCCAACTTTTGACATAATCTGGGCATCCTCTCCATACAAACTGTGAAGGCTGGTCATCTTCTTCTGTGTGAATACTACCATGAATGGGGAACTTATTACCCATTTTAGTTAAAACTCTTTCCTTTCCAAATGGCAGAAAATCCAGCTTGCACTAGATTGATAAAATGGGAAATTATTTTCTCATATCATGGTGTATGAACAGGCTAAGATTATAGTTTCAGTGTTGGCATGTTCAAGACTCAGCCAATATCATTAAGGCTTGTTGTATATTCCCAAGTTCCACCTCCTATGTAAATAGATTCCCTTCAGCACCACAGTGGTAGCTGCAGTCTCCCATTCTTACTTTTAAGGCCAGCAGGAAAAGATCAGAATCCTGGATAACTCAAACAGAAGTCTTAGAATTGGGTCATTTGGGCTCTTATTGGCCTAATTTGAGCCTTGTGCCCATCCCTGACCCACTCATTATTGTGGAAGGGAGGTTGGGGTAAGGCTGTGTAGTGCTCTGATTCTCCAGGCTCAGTTTACATGCCATGGTTGGATGGGGGATGAGTTGGCTATAAGGGACCCATAAGTAATTAAAGGGAAGGGAGTTATCAGAGAAATCAGTCCAAATGGAAAAGCAGAAGAAGTGATGCTAGGTGGCCAAAATCCTTCTCACCACAATATTCACCACTGATGATTATCCTAAGTCATTCTAATAACGCATTCCTTTGGTAATACAGAAATTGATTTCTATAATTTTCATTCCGAGTCGTAAGTTTGCCTTTTGGAATCACATAGAACAAGGTCACCTCCTCTTCCCAATTGCAGTACTTCAACTGTTTTTTAGACAGACATCAAATCTCCCTTGGTGCAATCTCCTCCAGGTTAAATGTACCAGCATAACAGCTAGTAGACTTTTTGGATTGGAAATAAATCACTGTGAGCTTTAAGTAGACACTGTAATCATATTGTGGAACTAAACATACTTTGTATTTTGTTCATCTTTGTGTCAAAGAAAATGATTTGGTTAATAAATTTGATAATGATTAACCCTGCCAAGGCTATTGGGGAAATAAACACTTTCAAGGATCATCAGTTCTGGTAATGTTGATGAGGTAATTTAGACTAACCATCCAACTGAAAACAAAAAGCTTAAACAAAACATTTAAAAATATTCTTAAAAATTAAAGAGCTAACAAAATAAGGAAAACTCACTAGGTCTAAAACTAAATAATATGCTAAATGAGAGAGATAAGTCTAAGACTCTCTTAGTTGCTTTTACCTTGGAAGCATTTTCCAATCTGGAAAGAATATCTGCAAAAGTGAATTGTGGTTTTGGCTGTCTCTTGAAGGCAAAGGAAAAGTGTCAAGCTCTAGAACTCACCAAAGTTAGGAACTTTGATAAACCACTACCCAGTACAAGCTAGGACAAAACAGACAAAAACAGCTATCCCCTCAGGATAAGGGTGAACCAGTAATAATGTTGTTCACACATGGGCTTGCAACCTGGCTCGAAATCATCAAAGCAATCCATGGAACTTCAAGCAGTGAACTTAAGTTATGAGGATCCTAAACCAGTGACACACAAAAATACCTGGCAGAAACAAATGCAAATTCTCTCTGGAGAAAATCATTTTATGCTGGGACTCAAATTGTTCCTACAAATAATTTTCAAGCACAGTAACCTCCCTATAATCAAAATATCCAGGCACACAAGAAATTAAGACACCATGAGTAAGAACCTGAAGAGACAACGAACAACAAAATAGAGCCCAAAAGACCTCAAAGAGTGAAATTATCAGACAAGCATGCTCAGTATTTTCAAAGAAATAAAGCTAAGCTTGGGTTCCAAGTCCATTCATGAGGAAAAGAACAGTCTCTTCCACAGATGGTACTGGGACAAATTGGATGCCCACATGTAAAAAGAATGTTGGACCCCCTACCTCATGCCACATATAAAAATAAGCACAGAATGAATCAATGACCTAAATACATGACTAAATCAACACTCTGAAAAGACACTAAAATAACAAGTTAGAGAAGAAAAGTAAACAAAATGGACTTCATCAAAATTAAAAACTTTTGTGCAAAGGATATTATCAAGTGAAAAGACCACTACAGAATGGGAGACAATATTTTCAAGTTGTATAAGTGATAAGACATTAATATCCAGAACATATAAATAGTTTCAACTCAACAACAAAAAGACACAACTCAATTTAAAAATGGGCAAACGGCTTGAATAGACATTTCTCCAAAAGAGACATGCAAAATGACTGATAAGCATATGAAAAGATGCTCTACATCATTAGTCATTAGTGAAATGTAAATCAAAACTAGGAGATACCTAGTTATCCTAAGATGGATACAAGTTATATTTTTAAAGGAAATAAGGAATTTCCTTTTTCAAAAAAGGAAAATAAGAAATGTTAATGAAAATTAGAAAAATTTAACCCTTGTACATTGCTGGCATGCATATAAAATGGTGCAGCCCCTGTGAAAACAGTAGGTAGTTCCTCAAAAAGCTGAACATAGAATCACCATATTACCCAGCAACTCTCTCTTAGACATACATCCAAAAAGAATTTAAACCAGGGTCTTGAACAGATACTTGTACACCAATGTTCACTGCAACATTATTTACACAAGCCAAAACTGTAGAAACAACCTACATCCATCAACAGGTGAATGGATAAATAAAACATGGTCCATACATATTATTCATCCATAAAAAGGAATGAAGTTCTCATACATGCTACAACAAGGATGGACCTTGAAAACTTTACACAGTGAAAATAAGCCATGCAAGAAAGGACAAATATTGTATGATTCCACTTACATGAAATATCTAGGAAAGGCAAATTCATAGAGACAGAAAGTAGGATGGTGGTTTCCAGGTGTTGAGGGTAGGGAGAATGGGGAATTACTTAGTGGTTACAGAGTTGCTGTTTGGGAAGACAAAAAAGTTTTGGAAATACGTAAGGTGATGGTTGTTTGGGGAAGGAATTTGGTTTGCAGATGCAGGGAAGTCAGAATGAAAGGTAAGGAAGGAATTCACTAAAGTGAGAATAGCAGAGAAGGACAAAGCCTTGCAGGCAGCAGAGAACAAAGAACAGAGGGAGGAAAGGGAAGCTCATTGAACTCCTGCTTGGCATTGGGCAGATCCTTTGTCAACTCCTAAGGCCAGGGTCACCTGGCATTCAGTGTCCACTTCAATCTGCACAGCATGGGAACTAAGTCCCTACCACCCCAGGATTTGGGGGAGCTGCAGAGCACTGGATGGAGTGAGATTATGATCTGAGAATTTCCCAAAGGCACATAAGGGAGATTTTCAAGCAGTTTTCTAAAGAGCATGATCATACAGCTGCAGTCTTGTCTGGGTCACCCAGGTGATGGGAATTTGCAAACCCAAATCAGAGCTCTCAGTAGCTCCTCCCTACTTATCTGGAGTAGGACAGAGTGAAGACTTGTGCTTATGTCTGAAGGTAGAGTGAAATAGCAAAGTGACAAAGAAGCTTACCACTTGAAGAGTACAGAGACAAGACATAAGATGAGCAGTAAGAAGTCTTTATTTAAGGCAAAAGGTACACACTCAAAGAAAGGGGAGTATGGGCAACCTCAGAGAGGAGGTGCCTTTAAGGGTTTCAGATTTGGGGTTTTATAGTGCCTTTTGGGTAGGGGTCTGCATAAGGCATGATGTATACAGGTGATACATAATTCCTTTGAAGTTTTATCTTAAATATAGGGTTGTTTAGGTGACTGTGTTGGTCCAGATGTTGGCATTCTTTACTCATACAGGTTCATTTACACTGGAGGTCTATATCCTATCCTGTCCTAGTTACAAAGTTACTTGATTGAGGGGTTGGAAGAGGAGGAAGAACAGCATACAGATGATGTTAAAAAATAATACAGGCCTTTTTCACAGGCTAAGAAGATTTTACAATGGCATGTCCCTTATCCTATTTCCCTGCTGTGCCTCACGGGGTAGGACAGAGAAGTCCTTGATTTAAAATCTTTGTCATTGGAGGCCTGATCTTATTGGTTCAGTGAAGACATGGGCTCTGCTCTGATGTTTTTCTTCATCTGAGGAATTTTTTTTCATCTGGGGAATATCCAAATATTCCAAGTCACTCCTGGCCTTTGAAACTTCAACTAACTAACTAACTCTGTGAGTCCTTTCTGACTCTCTGGTTTTATCTGGTTATTCTTTGAGTCCCCTTTAGTGAGCTTTACTGGCTTTATTCTCTTTCCTCCCTGCTTATGTCTGTCTTTCTGCCTGACAGTTGTACAACACTGTGAACACGGTTCACTGAATTACGTGGTTAAAATAGTAAAATTTATATATAAGTATACATGAATTAAAATTTTTATATATTTAAAATGTATCACATAAATAAAAATAAAAGAATCCAGATAGAAATAGGAGCAGTTTTCTTATATTTTTCAGCATTTGGCAGGGGTGGAAAGCCTCCACAGTGAACCAAGATGTATGAGATAAACTTAAACTTGAAATAAAATATAAACCAGCATATATCTTAGGGGCAACAGACATTCAGGACACTGTCTACATTCTACAGTCCTGGTGTTTTCAAATCATGATTCAAATTCAGAATGGTACCCTTGCCATCTTCCAAGGTTCTTTATCATACTGGAAGTCGAAAGGGGTGGCTGGTATTAAAAGGCATAAATAAGAGGCAGGAGAAGATGGCAAACAACAACCATAACTGGTGTACAAAAGGCACAGCAGTGCCAGCATCACCTTGGAGGAATTTAGGATGGAATGCAGCACTAAGCCAGAGCCAAACCTCAGGAAGGTAAGGGTGTCCAGAAAACTAACTGTGAACCAGGAGCAATAGCTGAGGGAAAGCACCAGAGATTAAGTGGGCAATGCCCTGGACTTGACAAAGAACAAAATCAGAGCAAGAAGAGAGCTGAGCACAGGGTCCAAAGACAAAGGCAGAACAAGGTCAGAGTCCAGAAAGGATGGCAGGGCAGAGTGGTTAGGAATCAGGATAGCTAGTAGGAATACCACTTGAATGTGAGCCTCTGAGCCCCACTCGCAGAAGGATCTGCTGTCCCCTGCTTCAGAACTCTCCACTGGGTGAGATTACAAAAAATGCAAGCAGCAGGACCCAATTCCAACTCACTGAACCAGCATCTCAGGGCCTTGGACCCAGATAAATGCATTTTAACATGTTCCCAGGTGACTCTTAGGTTCTCCAAAGCATGAGAACTGTGGACATAAGGAGACATAAGAGCAGCTTCTGAGAGAGGTCGGAAGCCTGCACAGTTCTCCACGTGCACTGGATGCGATGTACCCACACTGGGGTGCCCTGGAGGTCCTGTCATCAGGTTTTAATAAACATAGACTTAGAACCCTAAACTTGCCAGGGCTGGAGGTGATTAACAGTGCCTGATATCATGGTGCACCTACACTGTGCCAAGCAGTGTCAACAGATTTACTGGCATTGCTACATCAAATGTTTACTTATGAGGAGGGTCCCTTATTCCCCATAATTTAGAGGTGATGGAGCTGAGGCTAAGGGAAGCAAAGCAGCTTGTCCTGGGCCACCCAGCTGGGCAAGAGCAGCTTCAGGTTCTGGGCCAGTGTGACTCCCACACCTGTGCCTTTTCTACACGCCAATGTGTTGTTCAAAATTTTTCAACAAAAGTTTTTAAGAGGAGGGGTTGGGGAGAGGTTGTAGCATTTGTCGATGGTGAGTCTTTGGTTAATTCAAAAACTTTTTCACCACAGCATACCAGGGCATTATGGTGAAGAAAGACTGTTTCAGATAGCGTGATCTCGTTCAGGCCTTTTCTTCATCTCAGTGAAGAAAGGTCTGAGATGAAGTCTGGGGAAGAGCTAGAAACCAAAGCTAAGAGGAAAAGATTAAAATAATGCAGAGGCATCCTGGATCTGGAGAAAAAAAATGATAGGCCTGTGTTGATGGAGCTGCTGAAGGGAGATAAGACACATGGGGGATGGAGGGGTGAGAGGTGAGCTGATGGAGTGGAGGGCAGAGAGAAGAGCCGATGGGAGGGTCAGTCAGGGAGGGGCGCGGCAGGGCCTGGGGTCTCTGCACGGGGGTGGGCCCAGGCCACTTTCTTCCTCTTTTCTTTTTCTTTTTTTTAAGTTCCCCAAGGTATATTTTAAAAGTGGGGAGGAGGCCAAATTTCTAAAATATTTAAAATGCCCGACCTGATTATTATTTGTACTTGGACCTAATGACAGGGCTCTAGTTTATTCAATCTCTGTGCCTGAATATATAGCTTCATTTGGAGGTTAATCTACACTTGTGTCTCTTCAGGCCCAAAGACTCTCCTGGCTTCAAGCCCTTCACGCCCCAACCCTTTTCCAGGTTCATTTTATTCAGACAGACTTTGGAAGGGAGGACACCTACTCTTGCTAAGGTGATTAGGAGAAAACCTCCAAGGCCCAGTGGAATAGCCTTTCCACCTTACACAGCAGTATCATCATCAAGAGAGCGCTGAGCTCCTTTATACACCTGGAAGTGCCAGAGCACAGGGGTTAAGGCCACGGGCTTGGGAGCTGCTCCAGAGTTTGAATCCCAGATTGACAATAGACTAGTTACTGTATGTATCTAAGCTTCAATTTCCTTATCTGCCAAACAGGGATAAAACTGGAAACTCCCTCCTAGAGAGATCGGTTTCATTAAATAAAAGAAGGCATGTCAAGGGCTTACGGTTGAGCCTCACACACAGTAGTGCTCAAGTGATATCAGTGATGACTTGAGCCCTGTCATTAAGTCCAAGCACAAAGCTAAGTGCACATGGTAGATTCCCCATAAATAAGAGATTTATGTGTTGCATTAAGTGGTCAAACACCTGATTCGGGTCCTGTCTCACTCACTATAATGGGAACCCAGATGGCCACTTTTCCCCTCTGTGCTTCCATTTTTCTCCCCTATAACACAGATAAATGCTCTTCCTTTAACACAGAGTATGATGTGTTTGGAAATACTTAGAAAATTATGAAACAACCTAGAAATATAGAAGTGGTTATTTCCCCTCCTCTAACATTGCATTTTACCAAGCTGACTACTCCCTGCCAAGCTTATGAAGTTTCACTGTAGCTAAGAACTTTTGCTATAATTTGACTTCATCTGCTAGAGCTGAATGGGTCTACCTCATTCCTCCATTAACTTCTGACACTCACACTAGAGATACAGTTTAACAACTTTCAGAAGGTGTGTATGCACAATTTCTAATCTTTTATCCTTTTTGCCTTTCAGGTATATTACAAATGATCCAAGTATTTGCAATGATGAAATGCATAATAAAGGTGGAAATGGCTTTGGAGAATATAATCTGCCTGGAACAGGCACTGGGGCTGCTAGTTCATCATTATATCCCAACACTCAACAGGGCCCTTTGGCATATAGGAGGTGCCCTTAAGGGAAAAAGCTCTGGGCAATGAGCTTTTTGGATGAGTGGGTGTAGTAAGAATCAAGGTCATCTACCAAGTAGCTGTAGACAGTTTCTCCCATGCTGGCTGACCCTGTTTTGGCTGAATGGCACTGCGCACAGCCTGGGAGCTGAGTAATGACTGGTATAAATTAGTCCTAGACATCTCATTCCCCTTTGCTAAAGGGTGGGCATGTGACCCAGAGAAATACATGGCCATAAAATGGATGGGGAAGTCTTCTGGAAACTTCTATGGAAGATTTCCCTTTTTGATAAAGGATAAGAGTCATATTAGAAAAAAAGGCCCATTTTCCACCCACCTCCTTCCTTCCTGGTTGGGATGCTTTGGTGTGAGGGCATATTAAAGCTGTAGCAGCCATCTTGCAACCATGAGGGAAGAGCCAAAAAAAGTCACCAAGACTCTAATCTCATTTTGTGAAGCTGCTGAGCCAACCTTGAAACAGCCTAAGTCCAGATTTCTTATGTGCAATAACTCAAACTCTTCAAACCACTACTTTTTAGTATTCTTACTTGCAGCTGATAGAATCTTACTAAAATAATAAATAAGTATGATCTGGGGAGCCTCTCCCCTTATTTTTAGGTACAAGACAGGCAGATAGCTGCCTTTTTACCAAGTTCCTTGTCCTGCAACAAAGGTTTCCATTTAACCAATCCTCCATGTTTCTTTTACAATCTTAGTGTCATCTCATTATCCCTCTGAGGTCTCTGAACAGATTAATAGCTCCACCTTGACCCCCAGACATTCCTTCCGTTTATCTTTTCTGTTTTCTCATTATCATTTCCTACAGACCAAATATTATATCTTGGTTTTTAATTACTTTACTGGGACTCCTCCACAGTAACTTGGGCATTTAAGTAATTATTTTGTTTCTTCAGATCTTCTTGAGCAATTATATTGATCATTTCTTAAAGCAAAACCATGTGGGGGTACTAGACCCACATAAACTTGTAACTTAAGCCAAAAGTTATCCTGATTAATTAACAACATCACTTTCTGGTGCAAAGCAGCCTTCCCTTTAGAACAGTTCATAATAATTGCTGCGTATTAGAATTACCTGAGGTGCTTTAAAAACTGGTGCCCAGGTCTCTCCCATGGCAATTAAATCAGGACCTCAGAGGGGTGTCAAGTGTCAGCATTTAAGTCCCTCAGATGATTTCAATGTGCAGCCACGTTTGAAAATCAATGTTTTAAACCATTACTTTTCAATCACTAATGTGTGTATGAATCACATGGAGACCTCATTAAAATGCAGACCCTGCTTCTGTGGGTCTAGGGAGGACACTCACATTTTGCATTTCTAGCAAGTTCCCAAGTGACAACAGTACTGCTGGTCTGAGCCCCATATTTTGAATAGCAAGGGTCTAGAATCTAGATTTAGTAGTCTATTCAAAAGCTGGATCCAAACAAAGTAAATTCCACTTGCATCCAATTGCAAAGTCACAGAAAAAACAAATCACTGTAATAAAGTCAAGAGCAGGGGCTGTGAATGAGAGGGGTGTTGATCTCTAGTATAGCTGTGGACTTAGATTGACTGACCATTCCAGTTTGCACAGGACTGAGAGGGTTCCCAGCATGCAGGACTGGGAGTTTTAAAACCAGGACAAGGTGATCATCCTAGTTAAGGTGGCATTCTTCAAAAAGCAACAGAACAGCCAAGCTTTGCAGTTCCACATTTGGATTCCTCTTTCGGGGAATGGCAGTCCACCATAGGGTCAAGGGTGTGTTGGAAAGATGGTTTCAAGGAAAACAAATGCTGAGTTGCATGTACCAATAAGAACTTAACGAGTGTGACTTCAGAAGGTAAATACTCAGGGAGATACGGTGGACTTGGAAAATTCCAAGAACAATTCATGGGATGACCACAAAGATAAGTCTAGGGTACATGGATTAGGTCTCTGCTCAGGCTCTGGCTTACTGCATAGCCTGGGGTAACTCATTCCCGCCTGGGCCTCAGTTTCATCAGCTACAAAATGGGAGTTGGACTGAAGGATGTGTAGGGGTCTTTCCTGCCCCCCACCCACCTGTAGATAAAATGAGAGTTCCTGTGGCCAGGATTCTCACCTGGCCGTGGTTGACTAGCCCACTGCATACCTCTGGGCAATTTGACTCTATAAAAAGAGCTCCACCCCGTGCCCTGGGCACGACACGGTGGCAGGCCTGCAAGGCTGCAGGAGAGCAGAGCAGAGGCTGAAGTGGTGGCAGTACCGAGGACAGAGGCCCAGAGGACGGCTGTGCAGGACAACTGTACAGAGAGGCCTGGAGGACGGCTGTGCAGACAGAGCAGCCCAGAGGCAGAGACTGGCTTGCTGCCTGCAGACTCGCTCTGAGTGAATGGGATTCTAGTGACTGACCTGCCACCTGGAAATAAACCTGGGTATAATCCTTTCACCCCAAGAACATTTTGCTGTCAATTTCTTTGGTCACACTGAATTCATAGCGAACTTGCCTGGGGATGAAACCCATTGGCAAGACACCACCTCTACTCTGTATGCACCATGGTAAAGCACACTACTGCAGAGCAGCAGCTTTTTAGCTCAATTAAAAAGTGTACCTACCTTTTGTTTTGCGAGCAGCCATCCCCAAGTTCCTTCAGTAGGGCATTAGCATTCCTCTTGTTTGGGAACACTTCCCTTCACTGTCCTTTGATGCTCAGAGAGCTTAGAATTCACAGTGCTTTTTTTATTTTTGAAGACTGTAACATGTTTACAAATCTAAATGAAACTTTATTCTGAGCCCCAGACTTTGGTTACAAGTGGCTTCCTCCTTCTGCTCCTGCCTCTACCCAGGGAGCCCTCTTCTCAACTTTTTGTTTTCTTTAGAGAGACAAAGAGTCTCCCTAGCCACCCATTGCTGGATGCCTGTTAACCTTTCATTAAGCCTGCTGACAGCTGGCTTCAGCTCTTCATGAGGTAGTTCAGCACATTCCCATTTAAATGTGTCCCACCTGGCTTCATTAAGGTTCCTGCCAGGTTCTCCACTCTGCAGCTTCCTCTGCAAATAAGATTCTGAGAATAATATGGGGACAGGGGAAGATTGAGCTATAAAAGGGTTGGGATTGGAGAACCATCAAAACACCCAGGTTGCAACAGATCTGAGTAAACTAAATTCCATCTGGAACTAGTGTAGGGCAATGTTGCAGTTCTATTTGCATGAAGCCTTAAATTAGAGCCCTCAGGCAAAGTGCAGGAGGCTTGCCAGCCTGGTTCAAGGCCTGGCTCTTACACAGTGAGGTTGGATATGTGACCTTGGGCAAGTTCTTTCAAATATTTCTGCTTCTGTTTTCTCAGCTCCAAAAGAGGAATAATATACATCTTTCATTGGGCTACTGTGAGCCCAACAGAAATTCCTTCAAAATACTTAATAAAGTACCCACAACATAGCAAATGCACCTTAAGAATTGGATGCTGTCTCGATTTAACCTAGAAAAGCCATCATCACAGTTGCAGAATTTGGCTGCTCAAAATCCTCAAGATTTGCTTGTGGACCTACCATGTACACATCAGGCCTAGAGCTATATCTCCACCAGAGTCCTTCCTTGTGGAAATGGAAAAACAACACTGTAGAGAAAATGAAAGTTTCTATGGCCAGGATTCTCCCCTGGCCCTGGTCGGCTTGTCCACTGCACATATGCAGGCAATACCCTATTGTTGACTCTATATAAAGAGCTACACCCAGTGCTCTGGGCTGCACAGCTACTGGAGAGCAGAGGCTCGAGTGGTGGCAGCACTGAGGACAGACACTGAGATGGCTGTGGGGGTAAAGAGGCCCAGAGGCAGAGACCAGCTTGCTGCATGCAGACTTGCTCTGAGTGGATGGGATTCTAGCATTTGACTAGCCACCATGGAAATAAAGCTTGGTATAAACCCTTTCACCCAAAAACGTTCCTTTGTCATTCTTTGGTCTCATCAAATCAGAAGTGAACTTGCCCAGGGTTGAAACCCATTGGCAAGACAAGCACTGAGTCCATCCTATTCACTTCCCAGGTGTGTTTTGCCTCATTTGATATTTCAACTCCTTATAGGAAGTGATTATCTCCCCTGGGTCCCTGCACACAATAGGTATTAGGAAATCATTTGTTGATGACTGAACAGAAAAGGAAAGAACACCTTCTCTGATGAAGGAATCTCAGCATAAGAAATAGACATTTATTCATCATTTGGTAAAACCCACCTTCAACCCCTGGAAGTATCAAACTGGTTGCTTGTTGTAACCCATAGCCAGTGTTACCCAAGACATTTTAACTAATTGAATCTTAAGGCCTTTAAGTGGACACACACATTCCACTCTGTTACAGGCCACATCACTTCTCATTGCCTCCCTCATCTGTATCAGCTGTGTGGCCTCTGACAGTGTCAGCATTTGCCACCCCAGCCTCTGGCAGAGCCTGTGTGGATAAAATGAAGGTTCCTATGGCCAGGGTTTTCACCTGGCTCTGGTTGGTTAGCTCACTAACTAGAGTTGTTATTGACTCTATATAAAGAGCTCCTCCCGGTGCTCTGGGTGACACAGTGACATGGCAGTAAGGCTTCAGGAGAGCAGAGGAAAGGGGCCGAGAGGATGGCTGTGTGGGCAGAGAGGCCCAGAGGCAGTGACCAGCTTGCTGCATGCAGACTTGCTCTGACTGGATGGGATTTTAGTGATTGACCTGTCACCTTGGGAATAAAGTTGAATATAATGCTTTCACCTCAAGAATGTTCTAGTGTCATTTCTTTGGTCACAGAGAATCCACAGTGAACTTGCCTGGGGCTGAAACACATTGGCCAGACACTAAGTGTGCTCCTTCTGCATTGTGGGTATGGGGAAGTTGGCGTTCCTATGGCCAGGATCCTCACTGAACTTAAACCACCTGATGATGTAACTGGCCTGTTGCTGGGCTACCGTTTCCATACCTGTAGACAATAAGCTATTATTGTGCTATATAGAGGGCTCAGCCCAGTGCTCTGGGTGGAGACAGAGATGCTAGAGCTCAATCTACGATCTACCACCGGGAGAACAAGCTAGGTAATAAACACTTTCACCCCAAAGAATGTTTTGCTGTCAATTTCTTTGGTCATTTTGAAGCCATAGTGACCTTGCCCAGGGCTGAAACCCATTGGCAAGACAATTGGTGCAGTTGGCAGGGTTCATTGTTGACCAAGGTAAAAGACAGGCTGCCCTTATGGGAGGGGTGCTTCAGTGGGCTGCCCCTGTGAATGGGGAAACAGTTGATGATCCCCCAGTGGGTATGTGGTCTGAGGTGGCTTGCCTGCTAGAGGACTGGGCCCCACCCCTGGACTGGAGGAAAGTGGAGGTGACACCTGAGGGTATAGGGGTGGCCCTTGGTATATTAAGTAGATCTTTTGAGAAACAGAGTGCCCGTGAGGCAGCAGGGACTGTGGGTTGGCTGCTTCTCCCAATATTAAAAAAGTCTACAGAAGAGACCCAAGAAATGGTGGCATGAGAACACGAGCTGCAAACTTCTGTGGATTCCCTGAAGAAGGAAATGGTATTGATGCGAGAGGTGGCAGCACAAGAATGCCTGCAGCAAGGTGCCATTGAAGAGGTAAAAAATTCCTTAAAGAATGAGATAACAGTGCTGCCAGGTGTTCTGAAGGAGGAAGATGCCATCAAGGAAAAAGATTAACTCCCGAGGGAAGCACAGGCAGAGGTGGCACAAGAACGTCAGCTGTGAAGCATTGAGCTGATGGTAAGAGACCTTCTGAAGACAGAAATATTGCTGCAAGACACAATAGAAAAAGTAAAGGTTCTAGCAGAAAAGGCACTTGGGGGAGGGGAGAGAAAGGTGCCATCAGCCCCAGAAATGGAGGAGCTGGGGAAGGATGAAGGGGTGGTGCCAGAGGCACTGGCCTCTCCTGTATTGAAAGCATGCCCAGTAGTTGTAAAGAAAATAAAGACCCAGCAGCTAAAAGTTCCCCAAGGAGAGGAGCAGCCCCCTCCCCAGGTCGTGGAGCACTCTATGCTCCACCCCTATACTCAGACTGTGCTGGTGGATTTGTGCTCCCGGTTTAGGCAGAAGCCCTCGGAGTCAATATCAGCTTGGCTCCTGCATCTGTGGGACTTAGGGGTGGATGGAATTGTTCTGATGGGATCAGAGATGGGAAAGCTGGCTTCCCTGACAGTTCATCCTACCTTGAGGCAGCGATTACAAAATGCACATCAGACCCCAGGGAGTCACTCCTGCCTCGATTGGCTTATGGCTGCACTTCGTGCTGTGTGGCCCAATCTGGGTGATCCCTCTTATTAGATGGCAGATGTATGCTGAACTCCAACAGGTGTTATGAGAGCTAGGCATAAGAAATACCATCTATAGTCCAGAGAATTATGGCCTGGATGAACAGATTTTCACTACTGGGATGAGCAATATTGTGCTTCAAATGGCTCTAACATCCCTCTTTGGGTCTCTAGTGACCATTCTTTCCCCTCACTTAGGGATTCCTATAAGTGAGGTGACACATACAGTAGCAGACTTAGGAGAGGCTAAAGCAATGAGAACCCAGAAAGAAATAAGATCTGCTACTTATAAGAAGAATTTAAAGGGCCACATGAAGGTTATGAGGACCCAGATGTGGGTTGATTTAATGCAGGCAGGAGCAGATGGAAGGAAATTAAATGGGAAGTCAAATAGGATCTTACTGGAGCTATGGCAACAGCTGAAACCAGAGCAGCAGTTCCAGCCATTAAGACCAAGAGGCAGAGGTCAGAGACAGAGCCACGAGTCTGGCCTGTGTGTTTGGAAAACTTTCTATTAAGAGCAAGCCAATCTCACTTGAGCCCATATAGGAAGGTGATTGGAGAACACGGTTTGACTGTGAGGAAGGTCAAGGTATCTGCCCTGAGGGACCAGAGGCCACATGTTGAAATAGCTATCCATTGGTCCCCAGTGAACATACAATGTGTCCTGGCTCTGGTGGACACAGGGGCTGAATGTTCACTGATTCATGGTAACCCTGAGTGGTTCCACAGGACCCCCACTATCATAGATGGATATGGGGGGAAGGCTATCAGAGTGAAAAGAGCCCAAATCCCTGTGGAAATCGGGTCTACCCCCAAGAGAGTATACTGTACATATATCTCCTGTCCCTGAGTATATTTAGGGGGTTGATATCCTGCAGGGTCTATGGTTGCAGACCACTGAAGGTGAGTTCAGACTAAGAGTATGTGTGGTGAAGGCAGTTCTGAGGGGACATGCTAGGCACCCAACCGTAGCTTTGTGCCTCAGTGGGTGACTAACACCAACCAATACAAACTGCCTGGAGATCATAGAGAGACTGGAGAAACTCTCCAGGAGCTGGGAAAGGTGGGTATTATAAAGCCCACTCATAGTCCTTTCAATTCCCAAGTGTGGCCAGTAAAAAAGTCAGATGGATCCTGGTGTATGACTGTGGATTACAGAGAACAGAATGAAGTCACTCCTCCTGTGCATGCTGCCGTCCCCTCTATTGCAGGCTTGATGGAGACCCTCAGCCATGAACTAGGAACATACCATTATGTGGTAGATCTTGCTAATGCCTTCTTTTCAACTGACATTGAGCAGGAATTCATGTGACCATTGTCTTCACGTAGAAAGGATAGCAATGGACTTTCACTGCCCTTCCACAGGGATAACTCCACAGCCCCACCATCTGTCATGGACTTGTAGCCCAGGACTTGGCTACATGGGAGAAAACACCAACAGTGCGGCTGTACCATTATATTGATGATGTCATGCTCATGTCTGATTCTCTTTCAGATCTAGAAGGTGCAGCACCTAGACTGCTGCAACATTTACAGGAGAAAGGATGGGCTGTGGACAGTACCAAGTTTCAGGACCTGGTTTCTCTGTCAAATTCTTGGGGGTCGTCTGGTGGGGTAAGACCAATGTTATATCAGAAGCAGTTATAGATAAAGTCCAGGCCTTTCCTACCCCTACAACTGTAGCATTGCTATAGGAGTGTCTGGGTCTTCTAGGCTACCTGAGACTGTTTATCCCACACTTGGCACAAATTCTGAAGCCTTTATACCAGTTGGTACAAAAGAGTGTCAGGTAGGACTGGAATGAGACATGTGTCTTCCTTTACTACAGAAAAATGCACAGTAAAGGCCATGCAGGCCTTGAGTGTGATAGACCCATCAAGGTGCTTTGAGCTGGATGTTCATGGGACTGAAGATGGTTATGGCTGGGGTCTCTGGCAGTGGCTTGAACGAATTCACCAACCTACTGGATTCTGGTCACAACTCTGGAAAGGGGCAGAGGTACAATACACTTTCAGAGAAAAACAACTGGCTGCCATGTATCACACCTTGCTGGCTACAGAACCCATCACAGGAATGGCCCCGATAAAGGTAATAACCACCTATCCCATCTTGGGGTGGGTACGAGACTGAACCCAAAAGCCAAGGAGTGGTGTGGCACAAACACCCACACTAGCCAAGTGGGGTGCTTACGTACAGCAGTGTAGTGCCCTCTCTAGTAGCCCCTTGAGTGAAGAACTCCAATGCTTATTGGGGCCAGTGACATATACTAGTGAAAAGCAGGAAGAATTTGCTTTTGAACTATTAGTAGCAGAGAGTCCCTATCGGGAGGGAAGAGCCCCTATACCTGAAGATGCATGGTACACAGATGGCTCCAGCAGTGGGCAGCCCCCAAAATGGAGGACCATAGCTTTCCATCCTAAGACTGAGACAATATGGATGGAAGATGGTGAGGGGAAGAGCAGCCAATGGGCAGAGTTGCAGGCTGTGTGGCTTGTGATCAGCAAGGAGCCCTCCCCTAGAGTTGTTTGCACTGACAGCTGGGCTGTCTATCGGGGCTTTACCCTGTAGCTACCAACCTGGTACCATGCCAACTGGCTGGTTGGTCACCGACCCCTTTGGAGGCAAGAATTATGGCAAGAATTATGGGCCTGTGGTCAGACCAAAATAATTACAGTATACCATGTGATAGGTCATTTGCCACTGGCATCCCCAGGAAATGATGAGGCAGATAAATTGGCCCAGATACGTTGGTTAGAAGGAAAGCCTGCCTCTGATATAGCCCAATGGCTACCTCAGTGTCTGTTGCACGTGGGATAAAAGACAATGTGGGCTGTAGCCCGTCGGTGGGGCTTGCCTTTGACCTTTGAAGAAGTTAGTAGAGCCTGGCAGGAGTGTGTCATGTGCTCTAAAAGAAACTTACACCGAGTTCCACAGCAACATGGAACAGTAACTAAGGGGCCTATACCCCTTGTCAGGTGGCAGATAGACTATATTGGGCCTCTACCTGTGTCAGAAGGATATTAGTACGTGATGACTTGTGTGACACAGCTACTGAACTTCTGGTTGCTTTTCCTACCCATTGTGCAGACCAGCAGGCCACCAAAAGAGGCCTGGAGCATCTCTTTGCTGCCTATGGCCGACCACAGGTGATTGAGAGTGATCAGGGCACCCATTTTACTGGACATACACTGCAAGAATGGGTACGACAGCTGGGAATCAAGTGGAAGTTTCATGTGCCATACAATCCTACCACAGCAGGCATGATAGAGAGGCACAATGGCTTGTTAAAATCCGGACTAAAGTCAGATACCAACAGTCTGCAGGGATGGTCAGTCCGCGTATAGACCGTGCTACAGTGTTTGAATGAGAGACCCCAAAAGGGTGCTCTGAGCCCCGCAGACATGTTAACACATATGGCTGCTTCCCCCATACAACTGCAAGTACAAACCAAGGAAGAATCACTGAAGCTGAGCTTTGGCCACTAGAATAACATCTTGCTGCCAGCACCAACTGCACTGAACCCCAGAGACTCCATTGAGTGGACGTAGCCTTGGACCTTTCGACACATGGACCAACGACGGCTGGCTCTCCTGGCACCTTGGGGACAAGGCCTGGAACCTGGCCTCCTGTGTATTCCTGGAATAACGGCAGAGTGGCTGCCAAAGGTCACAGTAGTATATCCTGAATGGCCAGAAGGTAAGAGCATCTTACTGGGGAGTTTTGTTTTATCATTATGGCCAGTGCATGCACCTCCAATAGCACTATGTATAGACCCTTCAGTAATCCCCACAGGGAAAGGAATAAAAGTATGGTATACTAGAACTGGAAGGGACCCCCTTCCTGCTATAGGACCACTCTCTTGCATGCATCCTACCTGATGGACAAGATTTGCCTATGTTGGTGGCATTAAAACATGTCTCTTACTGCCCCTTAAGTCTTTGTGAATTGGGAACTTCCTGTGGCTTGAGAATTATTATAATTTTTGTTATTAGGAACCTCCTCTGGCTTGAGGATTATTATAATTTTTGTATCAAAATCTTGCTGTATCTTAATTTTTATTATCTCTAAGTTGTTGTTATCCTCTGTTGCTGTTGTGGAATCTGGTTACAGTGCTCCAGCTTTCTCGCGCAAGGACCATTGCGGAAGATTGAAAGCATATAGATTGTCAGGTGAGAATCCTGGAGGGGTGGAGTGTAGGGAAGTTGGGGCTCCTATGGCCGGGATCCTCACTGAACTTAAACCACCTGATGATGTAACTGGCCTGTTGCTGGGCTGCTGCTTCCACACCTGTAGGCAATAAGCTATTAGTGCACTATAGAGAGAGTTCAGCCCAGTGCTCTGGGCCAAGGCAGAGATGCTAGTGCTCGACCTACTGCAGGAGAACAAGCTGGGTAATAAACCCTTTCACTCCAAGAATGTTTTGCTGTCGATTCCTTTGGTCACACTGAATCCATAGTGAACTTGCCCAGGGATGAAACCCATTGGCAAGACACAAGTCAAGCCAAAAAAGCAGCTGCCCAAATGCTACTGGCTGTTTCCTTCACCTACCATTCTGCTCAATGCCAGAAAAATGAGCTAGAAGGCATGCTGTTCTGGGCAAGGTGTTCTCCAAGTTCTCAGGTGAGAGGGGGATTTTTTTAAACAGCTGGATGCATGCGAGGAACCCACAGGTTGTACCAGTTAAGTAATGAGACTGATTTTTTTCCTCTCTTAAATAATATCAAGAGAGGAGAAATACAAAAAGTGATCACCTTGAAAGGCTGTGTGCTTATTTCATTAATGTACTATTGCCTGAAACATCCCAGGAAGTATTTCAGGGATGTGCTTTCCAATCTGGTTGACTTTCCACATTTCTGCTCAACCTGAGGCCTCTCTCACATAAGTGCACATTCTTTACATTCATTCATGTGACAATTGTTTATTTTAATCTTTCTCCCAGGTTACTGCTAGCTATTACATTTTTAAAGATTTAAAAAAAGCTATTCTTATTGAGGAACATATTCCCATGATTATATTTAAAGAAACTAATCTGGACCACCTTACTGTCATATCCATGCACTGGTCCTGGTTTAATGTCCTAATTTTTCACATTTTGCTCTGATGGATTCTTGGTTTCCAAAGTTAAATTCCTCAAGTAAGAATTAAGATGTGATGCTATGGTCACCTCTAAAGATATTCAAATGTGAACAGAAAATTACAGAAAACCTAGGGATTTTAGAGGTGAGCCAAAATTATTGTGCAATTCGATGTCATTTCCTGCATTATTGATGAAGCATAGATCCATACCTGGAGTGTGGCACTGAACTCTAAAAGTAGGGTATAAAAAGGAAAATACAAATACATTTAAGGTGAAGATAACTTGGGTAGAGAAGGGATCAGAAATCATGTTCCAGATGCAATTTGGAGAACATGAGGTTCTCCTTCCAGTATCTGGAACACTGCCTGTTAGAAGAGAGATTAGACATGTTCTGCAAAACACAATGAGTTCAACTAGGACTGACAGGGAGATGCCATGTGGAGACGGACTTTGTTTTAAATATTTCTAAGTCTCAGAACTGCCCTAAAATTGAATAATCTCCTTTGGGTGTGATAGTAGTAAACTCACCATCTGCAGGGAGAATGGAAGTTCCCATGGCCGAGATGCTCACCTGACCCTAATCTACTTGCCCATGCCCATGTGCAATGATTGTAATTCACCTACTTCATAGGCATGTGCTTACACACATGTTGGCAATGAGCCATTGTCTGTTTGGTTGTATAAAGAGCTCCACCTACTACTCTGCGGGGGAGGTGGAGACAGATTGGAAACTGCTGGATGCAGACATGATTCTAGCACTTGACCTGCCACTGCAAAAATAAAGCTTGGTATAAACCCCTTTACCCGCAACTTTCTGCCGTTGTTATTCGGTGTCACCCAATCTGAAGTGAACTGGCCCAGAGCTGAAGCCCTCCAGCATTATTACACCATCACCCAAAGTATTCAAGCATGGTCTGAAAGATCCCTTAGAGCAATGGTGCAGAAAAGCACGGGGCAGAGAAAGTGTGGTCTCTAAAGTAACTTTTGCTTGTGAAACTAATGCAAGATTGGATCAATGACATCATTGGAATAGATGGAGCTTCTTAACAAAAAACCCAAAACATTCTAAGATTATTTGGACAACTCATGCGTCGTGCCCCCATCCTTAATCCTAACAACAAGTGGCCCATTAGAGTGTGAAAAGACTATCTTCATCTTCTCTTCCATGCTGTATGTCATCGAGGACATTTTTACTTTCTCCAACATTATCCAGCCTATAAAGAGAAAAGAGAGGCTGATGATGGAAAACACCAAGACCAGAAATAAATGGATGCTTCTAAATTACACACAATCAACCAAGGCTGTTCAAGTTAAAAGGAGTCCAAACCTTCCATTTAACAGATGAGAAAACTGAGGCCACAAGGACTTTTGCCAATCTATTCTAATAAGAGAATTAAAATTTTCTATATTTGCAAAATACAAAATCATGATCTAAATATATTTAGTTAGAAAAAGGATCTCAAAGTATGACCTTCAAAAGTCACCTCACTGAGCCTCAGTTTCCCTACTTCATCACAGTTTAGACCAAATCCTTCCATTTCTTTGCCAGAAAGCTATAGAACAGGACAGATAGCCAAAATCCCTCTCCAGAAGCTCTTCAAACTATTTAAAAAAACAAAACAACGAAACTGTTCCCATGGTCCAGTTGGGCAGAGGAACCAAATTCCAGGAATGATGTTCTATATGTTTTTTCATTTTCCATACTGCCAAGTCTCCTGTCCATGAATTTCAGCTTAACAATGTCCTCTTAGAGTGAGTTGCCAGAATTCAACAAAGATTTCAAGCACAGAGAAGAGTGGCAAACCACCTTCTTTCTTTTGCATGTCATACTTCTATTAATGCAACCTGCCTTGTGTTTGCATTTTGGACAAACATAACAGTGTTAATCAAAACAGAGGTTAATGTGAGCTAAATCACCACATCTTGTTCACCTCTAATGTCACATCTCAGTAACCCTGTATTTAATCAGAGCACAAGCACAAGTCATTAAACCACTGAGTAGCATCTAATCATTTGTAACAGCTTGTACAATCATTACAATAATCAGTCATGCAAGATGAATTACCTTGTGTGTTTCTGGAAACAATTGCTTTTCTTGACTTTCCCTGAAAAGACAAGGCCACAGTAAAAACAAGCTAGCAGGGCTAGGTCATGTGAAATGCTGCAGGAAGGCCAAGACTACCTTTCAAAGAGCAGAGGTGGTCCAAAGGTGAGAGTTCAGAGACTGGCTGTGGCAGGGAAAGCCATTCCTTTTCCCAGATCAAATGATTGCTTCTTTAGGCCCCTAGGCAGCGCCCATCAATTACAGTCTTTCCAAAGTTGTGAGCAATGGAGTTAAGCTTCTTCATTGTTGAGTCATTTGCCCACTCAGAATTCAAGTACTCATTTGGTTTTAAAACGCTTCCTTGTGAGAGGTACCCAGAACTTCTAAAACTGTACATGCCTTTGTGTGAGGGCTAATGGCAGGCTTCCACTAAGTTACAAATTTCCTTTGCAGAGTTTACTAGGGACAGGTATTGAAATATACAAGTTTCCCTATTGTTCAAACAGGCTGGAATGGTTACTAGTCTTATTTCCTTACTACCTTGAAACAGTTGCTGTTAATTATTCTGTTAAATAGAATAAATTTTTTCCCATTTTACAACAGGACCAGGTGCCACATGCCTATACTTTACATGAAGCCATATTTCATGACTCTTGTTGCAGTGTTTTAAGCTTTTCTTTGAAGGCAGCAGGGGAGGAGGGCAAAATCATGGGCCAGCTGGAGAATCTATTGACATCCCTGCCCCCTGAAAAATGCAGCTAGGAACCCACAAGTACTTTTGCACATGATTTCCAAGGAGTCACTTGCCCCTGAGGTCTATGTGTGGAGCCTAGGTTAAGATAAGAAAGCTTGCTTTAAGGGAACAGTAAGATGACAGGGATCATTTATGGCTTTCTTGCTGGAGCAATCCTAGCCCAAGGAGGAAGCTGGCCCAGGGTTTCCTCCATGCTAAGACAAGGATACTAATGCTTTCACTGAAGGCAGTAATGAGGATGAAAAGAGATAAGCAAGGCAAGAGTATGTGGCTATAAATTAAAGGTGCTCTTAGTTTGACTTCTCTTTTCTAAAATCAACTCTATCAGGGAGATGATACCTGAAGCCTTTAGCATCTTAGAGAGAATGAGTTTACCTGTTACCTCCTTGACCCAGAGAGGGACCGTGAGAGCAAAGGCACTCTGGGGAATGGAGACAGGGGCAGGATGCAGAGTGAGTCCATTCCCAGACCCTCCTGGAGCCTCCACAGCTCTGAAGGACTCCTTCCCCCTGGTTCTCGCCCCTCTTACCTCGAAGGAGAAACACCACAAGCCATGACAGCAACACAAATCCCACGGAAGGAGCAATGATCATCAGCAGGTCTGAGTTGTCAGCCACTTTTATCTGGTGACACAGAGGGAAAATGACTGGGTCACTGTGTCTTCTCTCTTTTTGTGAGGGGAACACGTGTTTTGAATGTCATCCTCAGATGCGTTTCCCAACCCAGTCATGCCTCCAATTGCACACAGCCTCACTGTATCTCACCACCTTTCACCCAGTGTGTCTCAAGATCAAAACAAAGCCAGCCTTATAAATCAGAAATTTTAAAAAAATCTCTGAAAAACTGAAACATTTCACTGGACCCCCAAATTTCCCTAAGTCTTAGACATCAGGAATATGGGCAGTGGGGCTCAGGGATCTGATGATAAAAAATAACAGTGCTCTGACCTGTGTTCTCCACTGTCCAATCTCTTTACTGGCCACCACCTAAATCCTTTAAGCTCTGCCTAGCCCTGTGCAGTTCTTCTCATGGCTCCCTTAGACTTCTAGAGGTAACAGGATTAAAAAGAAAATGGAATTCCATTTCAAATTTTTCTACAGCAGTGGTTCTCAAAGTGTAGCCAGAGGACCCAAGTGGTTTTCACAAGACATTATTTGCCATTTCACTGTCATTCTCTCATGAGATGTACAGTGGGGTTTCCAGGAGTTTACATGACATGTGATGTGATGATCTCATTGTTCAGATGATAGAATAGGTAAGTAGCTATGAGAATCTCTGTCTCCTATTAAGTCAGACATGAAAGACATTTGCAAAAATGTAAAATAATACCTCTTCTCTCATTAATATTCTTTCACTCAGGAAAATAGTTTGTTTTCATCAAGTGTTGTTTATTTTAACATGTGATGGGTTTGTGATTCTTGCTTTTAAAAGAGTTAATAAATCCTGTTTTTAATTTCTCAGTTTTAATATTTACAAGCATAATAGGGTCCTGACACCAGAGAGTTTGAGAAGCACAGCTCTGGAGGCAGCGTCTAGTTCTTGTGGGGGCTCCGCCATCTCCCACCACCCAGGCCAGGCTCTGTGGTCCTTGCCTTCCTGTCCCATTCTGCAGCACAGCGGCAGGGACAGGACAGCCGTCTCTCTCTGAAGAGAGGGAAGCGGAAGAAGCAGGAAGGGATGGGGACCTCCATTTTTCCTTCATATCTATGCTGTTTGAAGTTTTTACTTAAAGCAGCTTGAATCACTTTTGTAATAATAAAAATGGATGAAGGGTAGACTCAGAAAATAAGAGGAACTCTGGTGGCAGGTGTTGATTCTGCAGGGTACCCTCATCTTGGTCACACAGAAGGAACACAATGATTTTTCCATGTTTATATATATTTTTTCTTTTCAAAGCATCTGCACATATAAAAATATCCATGTTATATCTACCAAGAGTACAGTTCTTAGCTCTTTTATAACAGTTGCAAGGCATTTTGCCACTTAAATATATCTACTTTCCTTAGTCCATTTCTGTAAACCTCTATTGTGGATTTTAAAAATCTAAGTCATATACTTCAAATACTTCACAAAAAATTTTACCTGTTCTGATTCAACTTCATTTTGCTCAAGAATTGTTGTCTCAGATGCTGAGAAAAGAGAAGAAAATGTATTTTCTGTGAGACAATAAATCACCACATTCTGAAATAAGCATTTCAGAGGTCATCTGGAATTTCAGTTGATGTATTTAAGCTTTTAATCCCACCTTTCCTTTTTTGTATAACTTATTCATGCATTGTTGTTTTGATAAGATTTTATCTAAAGCTCATCTGCTCCCCGAGTCATCCCACAGGACCATCTCCATTTTACAGATGGGTAGGGTGAGGCATCAGGACCGCAGGCAGCTGGGTCTAAGTTTTCTGAAGTTCCCAGCAATGCATTCAGGATTTTATCCAGCAAGAACACTTGTCAGTCCATCAATTAACAAATATCTATTGACCGTTTAATATAAGTTATGCTCTATGCTAGCTGTACCACTAACCTCATCAGTAAAATTTACAACTTAGTGCAGAAAACCAAATTTAAACAAATAATGTGAATAGCTGAAAAAACAGTTACAACTGTGCAGAAGAAAATGGGAACAAATAGTATAGGATATAATAGGAGCATATCATGAGGATGGCTGACCTGTTCTGGAAGGTCAAGGAAAGTGTCCTTGACAATGTGAGTTTAAGATGAGACATGAAGTCACTTATTTATAATTGATAACTGGTTCAACATGGGAGCCGTACTGAGAATCTACCAAGTGCTAAGCTCTGTTCCAGGCACTAACAATGCTGAGATGACTACGGCATGGCCCTATCCTCATGAAATTTACAGTAGAGAAGGCAGAGAAGAGGGTAACTTCAATGTGCCAGGTCAAGGTAATCATGGAGTTCGGAGGTCTGCAGGGGAGGGTGGGCACGGGGAGAGGCACTTAGCTCAACACTGTCATGGCTCAGAGAGAGCTAGTAGAATTAAACCAATGAGGACAGAGTCCCTCACTGCCTGCTCAACAATGGACTCCTACTGCCTAGCACATACTTGGTCAGTAAATATTTGTGGAATGAGTAACACACAAGCTGAGGTAAGCTGTGTAAGAATTAGCGAAGAAACATGGTGAAGGCATGTTAGGAAGAGCAGCATCAGCAAAGCTGTGGAAGCATGAAACAGGATGGCTCCCTGTCCAATGCCAAGCTGCTGCGAAGATATGAAATGAAGAGTCGGGAGGGGCAGGGGATGAGACTGAGATGGGCAGGAACCAGGCATGGAAGGCCTTTTGTTTCATGCTGGTAAGGCTCTGTTTAAATTAGTAAGCAGTAGGAAACACAGAATGTTTCAAGCACATTATAGTCCAGTTCAGAGGATAAGGGAACAGCCAAGATGAGATTATCATCTGATTCCAGGCCTGAAACTCAGAGCTAGTAGAAATGAAGGGATAAAGACAGATACCAGAAATGTTTAGGGGAGAGAGCAAGACAACGTGGATGCCGAATGTGGGGTGAGAATGAGACAACAGTAAGTAACCTGCAGGTTCCTACTTGAGCCACTGGTCCATTGACTCAACTGTCCGCTAAGATTACAAACACCAGAAGCAGAGCAGAGGGCTAAGTCTGGGTGAAGGGGAGAACGGTGAAAAGCTCAGATTTTGAGTCGTTGAGTGAAAGGTAGCTGAGGGATGCACGCAAACACTATTCGTCTGACAAGCAGCTGATGGGTTTCAATCTGAATCAAACTCATGAAAAAAAGATAGAGTTGGACCTACTGTTTTGTGAGTCATCAGTATCAGGGGGCAGGGATCATCCTTGGAGTGTACAAGAAATCCAAGAGCTGCATGTGGAGAACAGGGACCCTAAGAAACCCCAGCACTGAAAAGGTAGGCAGAGGAGGCGGAGGAGAAGCAGCAGAGGACACGGGCAGAGGGCAGGGGGTGAGAGCAGCGTCCCGGAAGCCGGGGCAGGGGAAACGTGCAGGAAGAATGCAAAATCCTATGGGCAATAAAACCTTCAATAGAAACAGAACATAAAGTCCAATATAGAAAGACCTGAATATAATAAGTATCTAGGCTAATAATTACTGAAATTGACCACTGAATCCCCCAAGGTTCCTCCCACTCAAGACAAAAACTGAAACATAATAGGTTTTGTAAGGTTCATCATTTGGTATAAGCAAGCTTATTTGTTCAACAGGAAAAATAACTTGTTGAAGGCCTAGGAGCATAAAACTCTGAGGGGGAAATTCAGAATGTTTTCATATCCTACAACTCGGTTATTGTTGTTTTTCTCTCTGCGATTATCCCCTAGAGCTGAAAATTGCAGGTAAGAATTCAACACTCCTACCCCTGTTCTGTCAAAATCCTGTAGTATTACAATTGTTTGTGATAGATAAGCCTGAAATTGAAACCATCAAAGAGAAACACCAGCCTGGGTCAATTTTGTCAGAGCTAATCTGTATTTTAAATTGGAACTGTCTAGTGGGAGAGTGATTTTGCAAAACACAAATACTGCCTCGTGATACCGAACAGCATTTCTTCTCCTTCAGAAAATGCCAAAGGCTCCAGTGGGAAGCACGCCAAAGGCCACAGTGTTATATACTGAACAGCGACAAGAAACACAAAGTGATGGTGATTTTTGCTTCCTCGTGGAAAGTACGGATGCTATCGGCCGAGGCATGGGGCTTGGATGCTTCAGGATGACTGGTTTCCACGTCTTCAGCGCGTCCGGGCCCTGGCGCTCTTGAGGCACTGAACACTCTGAGGCAAAGGCAGGGGCCTCTGGGACCTCGCAAGAAAAGCAATTCTGTGAGTGGGGAATTGTACTGGGTTTACTGGTGTCCCCCAGAATCATGGACACCCAGAACCTCAGACTGTGACCTTATTTTGAAACTGGGCCTCTTTGCAGATGTCACTAGGTCAGGGTCCTGAGATGAAATCATCATAAATTTAGGACAGGCACTAAACCCAAAGGCTGTTGTCCTTATAAGAAGAGAAGACACAGAGAGACACCCAGAGAAAGGGGCCACGTGAAGACAGGAGGAGCGGGTGACACTGCCTCAGCCAAGGCACGTCCAGGGCCCCAGAGGCTGGAGGAGGACAGGATGGATTCTCCCTGGAGCCGCCAGAGGGGGCAGCGCCCTGCTGACCCCGCGGTTTTGGGGTTTCTGACCTCTAGAACTATGAGATAGTAAATTTATAATTGTCTAAATCTAAAGATATCTTATCTAAAATTATAAGATAGTAAACGTGTATTATTTTAAGCCACTGCATCTCTGGCAGTTTGTTAGAGCAGCCGTGGGAAACTAACCCAGAAGCCCTGGTCTCCAAGGCCTTCCAAGAGACCAGCTCCAAGGATGGGTGAAAAGGATGAAAGGAAGGACTGGCTTTTCATTTGAAATGTGTTTGTCCGCTCTGTACCTTTGCCATGTATTATCTATCTTAAAATTAATTCATTCAAATGCAATAACAACAGAAGAATCTTAGAACTAACCACATTTCCCCAGGTCCATGTACTGACCGATACTTCTGATTAACATTAGGTTTTCCTACAGGGTGAAAATGTATTTATGTAAAAAATACCAAAATAGGGACCCCTTGGCAGCTAGAGTTCCCACTGTGCGTGCTGGTTTGATTTTAGGCTCTTGGGTTCTTGGTATGCACAGGTACTCTAGCAAACAGACACCCTGTAAACCTTCACCCCAGCCTGCGGAGAACATGAGGGCCTCTCGGCTGCCTTGCTTCACCACCACTCTTTATCACAGGTTTCCTGGCTGTGTGACCTCCAGCAAGATATTTCCTGTACTAGAAACTCTGTCTCTGAGCCACCTTATTCATCTGAAAATGTTCATATTTCACCAACTGATCTCCTCTGCCCTTTTTAACCTTTATATCTCTGGGTGACTTTTTTACAAAGGATTTGAATGACCTGAGAAAATGATCATTACATAGTAATTTTTTTAAAGGGTATAAAGCTGTACTGAGTACAAGGATTGAGTATGTAAATACTTAAAAGTATATGCACAAATACATGTGTATCTCTTTCTTCACATAGAAAACTCAGAGAAGAAATACTAAAAGATTAAATATATCTCATTTTGCATAGAAATGCTATAAGTAATTAAAATTTTTTTTGCTTACTACTTTTGTATCATCTTTAAATTTTTTCAAAGGTGAAACATTCAACTGCAAAATGTTCTACATATCATGTGTTCATCACTGGAAACTCTCCAAGATGCCTGAGTCAAGAGCAAACTCTTAGAATGTGTGTCATTTCTCTGAAGTAATGCCACAGTGACCTCCTGCGAAACGAACTAAATGAAACTGACAATAGCTGTTAGGAACCCACTAACCCACAGCCAGAGAAGGGTTGGGTGATGCTATTAGAAAAGACACCCCTCTACCTCTACCAGTACTGATGTGCAAAGATCTTCATAATATTTATAAAAACTGGTGAAATCTAAGTAGAGTTAGTAGACCAGTTATTTGCACTGTGCTGATGCCAACTTCCTGCTTTTGACAATGTGCTGTCGTTACGTAAGATGTTTAGTAGAAGGTGGACCTCCCTATACTGTTTTTGCAAAATAATTTCATGTGAGTCTAAAATTTTTTCAAAGTAAAATAAATTTTTTAAGTCGTTTAAATATGAGCCATTTCATATGGCTCAGTTTAAAATATGCATGGTACATAGGAGCTTTGCAGTACAGGTCTGTTAAACAAAATCACCAAATGAATTTTAAAGTGGGTTTAAAAGAATACAGAGAGAATGACTTTGTAAAAAACAAACTTAACAATTTCTGTAAAACATAATGATAGATATTACTATGTTATTAGGGGGAAAAAATTATCTGAGAGGATGTAGTCCAAACTGTTACAATAATTATCTCTTCATCGTTTCATTTGCGATAGGGGGTGAGAGCAGGAATGTTTGGAATACAAGAAACTTTCACTTTATAGTATTTTAACTTATTCTTTTACAAGAGTATATATTTCTTTTGCAACATGAACAGTAAAGCTTAAATGTTAGAACTATAGCATAAAAACATCATCTTTACCTTCAAAGGACTTATAATCTAGCAGAGCAGGAGGCAATGTGCATGCTCTGTAAAAGCTGTATTGAAATAGACTCACATCTGCCCTTTTAAGGAATCTGTCCTCTGTCTGCATGGCATAAATCAAGGGGTAGCAAACTATGACCAGGGGGCCAAAGCCAGCCTGCTGCCTGCTTTTGTACAGTCTGAGAGCTAAGAATCATTTTAATGTTTTTTCAAATGGTTGGGAAAAAAATCAAAAGAATACTAACTCACAACACATGAAAACTACTGGCAATCATACATCAGTGTCCACCAAAAAGTTTTAAGTTTTAGTTACTTACTGAAGCACAGTGGGCACCCATTTGTTTACACGTCATCTCTGTCTGCTTTTGCACTATAGGGGCAGAATTGAATAGTTGCAAGACAGACTGCATGGCATGGTGTTTAAGGCCTAAAATAGGTACTACCTGGCCTTTTTAGAAAAAGTTTGCTGACTCCTGGTGTAGTTAGTCTATTGGTGCAAAAACAGGGCCCATGGAGTCAGGGAATTAAATGTGTTATATCTGAGCACAATTTTAATTTTAAAACCTTCAGACCCTAGGGTAATGAGAGCCTTCCCTTCAAAGGTAGTTATGTCTAAGGTGGTAGACTAAAACCCTCTCAAATAAAACTATGTATAGTTCCTGAATGGCATTGGGATTTAGACTAGAAAATCTTTTAAGAATCCATTCTGAGTATCACCCCTGTCTCCAATCCATTAGCAGAAATTTGCTTCAAAATGACTATAAACTTCCTCTGAGCATCAATTTATCAAGCACTACTGCATGCCTGGCATAGAGATGAGCTTTTCAAGGATCTCATTTAATGCTTTCAAAACCCATGTCATAGATACACAAATGGAAGCTGAAAAAACTTAAATCACTCACCCAAGGTAACACAGACAATAAAAAGAAATTTGAACCCAACTCAGAATAACTTAAAAATCATGACTGTATCACTCTGAGAGAAAATAAAAATAGCATAGTAAAATCCTATTTGAAAATACAAACTGCTCTGAACCATTGGGCTTCATGCCAAAAATCAACTGAAAAAAAAAAATCACTCTATCTCCTCAGTGGGTACATTTGAAACTAATATTACAAATGTTGACTCATCTTTGAGTTCATAGACGCTGGGACTCTGATCTGTCTCTACTTTTAAAACAAATTTAGTTCTGAAATGAGTCAATTCAATGATACAATCTTAACGCAATCCTAGAATTTTAAGTGACAACTTCAAGCCTTCAGCTTTTTCTTTCATAGGTAGCATCTGGCTTATGCTGCCCCCTTCTGGATCACTTATGGTATGGTCTTTAAAATTTCAAAGGCTAGCGAAAAGATCCAAAAATATATGATTTTAGAGTTGAATAAATTTTGAAATTATCTCCTCTGATTGCTTTTTTTTAAGTCAAGGAAAAAAATCTAGAGATACAGTTCACTCACTCAAGGTTTCAGAGTAATGAGTAACAAAGGAAGTGATTAGAAACCATGTTTTCTGAACTTGCCTGACAGCACTAATGCAAATCTGGAACTTCAAAATGCATTTGGAAGGCAGCAGCACACATTTATTATACTTCCTTTAAGTTTCAGAGACACCTGAATGTTTTTAATACGTGGAGTGATCAAAAAGTGCATTATACACTTGAACAAATCAATCAACAGAACATTACATACATGAATCAGGTGTTCCTTAGCTCCAAGGGCAAACTTGGCTGGAATCCATTTTTTAATCTTGAAAGGGAACAGAGAGCAAATTGTGTTGGCACCCAGTGTGGTTCATAACAAGGGAAAAATGATGAGATGACTTCACACTTCATGCAGATGAGGTAACAGAAGGAAACCAGAGATTCTAGAACTCCATTACTGAAGTCACCCAGTTTCAAACTTTGCCTCAATCTTCCCCTACCTCCTAGATGCCCTGGTAACAAAAAACTGATCCCCTATGTGAAAGCCAAGAGTCACCACCTCAGGCTACTGTTCTCATGTGCCAAACTCTGAAGGGCTCAGTGAAGCAAACATGAGACCTCATCCTCAGTCCCTCCCCATGGACTCTTCTCTGAACAGCAGTGTCTAAAACTGCTCTGTCCACACCAGTGGATCATTAACTCTTGATCGAAGGAGGAGGCAAGGTGCACATGTTACCAAGAATCCTCAGAATTACTAACAGAAGCAATAATACTAAGTGGATAGCACATACTGAGCACTCACTATACGCCAGCAGAGTGCAAAACACTTTCCATGTTGATCTCACAAAAAGATCTGCAGTAAGCGTCAATACAGTCCTCCTCACAGTGGGAATCCTGCAGCCTAGAGATGTCAGGCAACTTGCTCAAGTCACAAAACTGAAAACGGAGAGAGCAAACCTCAGAGCCAGGGTTATGTACCCGTAGGGCCCAAGTTCTTATCCTCTGGATTCTAGGGCCTTTGGAAAATGTGGCAGGAGCTCATGTACACTTGCTCTAATAAGACCAGGGCTGGAGAGCGAATGACTAGGCTACTTCATGGCCCAGTGGGAAGATTTCCTTTTGGAATGGAATTGCAGCCCTCTGCTGCCTAGGTGGGTGCAGTCTCTGGAAACATGATCCTAATAATTATCATTGATGATTATGGTCATGAGCACACTGTAAGCAGCTGAAAGTGCAAAAGCACTTTCATATTTATTATCACCATTTGAACTTCAAAATGAATCTATTGAGGTAAATAAATGGGTGGAATTACTGAAAGAGGAGGAAACCAAAGCTCAAAGAGGTCACATATCTTGCACAAGGCTGCACAGTTAGTAATGACTGCCAGTAAGTGACGTAGCAATGAAATCTGGTTCCACTCCACTTCCGCTGCCCTCTGTTGTGCTGCGGAGGGTCACAGTGTTTAACAGCCCAGAAGTGTGGGTAGACTCTTGCCAAAAGGTATGAGTAGCTTTATTCATTGGCTTGTTCACTGTGGGGAGAACAGTCACCTCACCTCCTCACAGATTTCACTGAGGTTCAGCCATTCAGCCTACCTCGTGATGCCTGAGATCTGTCCAGTGCCCGTCGTGGTGTCAGAGGGACATTTTGGTCTGCAGAGGGGTCACCCAGCTCACCCAATTACCCACTAATGAGGACCCAGCCTGGGGCTGCTTCCATGCTCTATTTCAGTGTCTGGCACCTTACTCCTTCCTCACTCTGTGTTTGTCTTACCACAGACATGCCACTCTTAAAGTTTAGCAGCTAACTCTTTTTGGTCTTATTTGGTTGACCTCTCTGAAGGTGAGCTGTTAGATGCTAGAATTACATGGATTCAATTCCAACTTTATTAATGAAAAAAATCATTTCTATGGTTGGTAGAATATAACGCTTTTATGAGAGGAGTCATGTGAATCCATTTTTTGTCCTTTTCTTTTATCCCCAAACTGCCAGCCTACCAACTGATTGAAGCCTGTGAACAGCACTGGGCATGAGAGATAAAACAAACTGGCTAATGCCTTGTGAAAGATGTTGACTTTGAAATCAACTGCATCCAATTTCTTTCCTCCTAACAACGGCACTTGTGAGTGAAAATGAGCTTTGCTTCCTTCCCCTTCTTTCCTCTGTTCCTTCTGATGAACTTGTACTGAGAATGGCAATTCCTCCTACAACTTTTCCATGTCCTTGATCAACTGAAGACCCAGAAAAGTATGATCAAGATATGATAGGGGTCTATTTGTCTTTAAAAAAAAAAAGCATAGCATAGTGAAAAGTGCTCTGATTTGGGAGCCAGAAAACAGTCCTACCTACAGCCTAGTCCCACTTCTCCTTGAACATGTTTAATGGCTCTGTGCCTTAGTTTCCTTTTTGTGTAAAACAAGGAGAGTATACTACACCAGCAATTCCTAAATGCCTTTTTGGGGCAGAGACTGGGCTGGCTTCAAAAGAATCTCCTAAAGAGGTTCAATAAATACACTTTCTGTACATATCCAAAGGTCCTAATTCTGCAAGCCTTGGGTACAGGAGGACAGTCTGTAGCTTCACGCAGCTCCCTGTGGTCCTGGCCCACAGCCAGGTCCAGCACACACGGACTGGATGATCTCTAAGCTCAGGGTCTTGGTTCCCAGGAAGTGAACATGAGATCTGATTGCTCTCCTACCCTCACCGATCCTATCCTCACTCCCTTTTCTCTTATCTCCAATTCCAGACCACACACTCCCTCCCCATTTTTTACTGCATCCCCTTCTCCCTCACCAGGACAAGCTTTGCCCCATTTACTATCCCTTTCTTTCTTTCTACCCTGCCTCCCCTCTAATACTTACCCTCAAACTTCCTGAAAGAAACCTAACATTCATTCTCTAACAATTGCTCATCTTTGGACTTGGGACCACCCATCCACAGAACTAATATTCCACTTAATGTCCCCTGGCTACAGTTCACACCAGCGCTCTCAACGCCTCATCCTTCTTGACCAGCGTTTAGAACCTCCTAACCTTTCACAACACTCTCCCTAACCCTCGGCAGCCCAGCTCCCTGTGCCGCCGTGCTCTCCTGGTTCCCTCCCTACGTCTGTTGTCCCCCTCTGCCTCCTAAGCTGGCTTTTCTGCTTCCACGACGCCCTCTCCCAATGTGGCTTTCCTTTAGGGAACGAGGGTGTCTCCCTTTGTACCTCTTCCTCCTTCCCTTCATCTCACACAGTATCTTGAGGTGATCCTGCAGGAACATCAGTTACCCACTAGGCTAATGAGACAAAATAATAAAGTGTCTAAGAGCTCAGTTTCAAGTTCCAAGAGGCTGGGGTTCCAAGTCTGTCAAATTTCTTAACTTCTCCTTCTCCTTTAAACTGGACATAACAATAGAATCATCCTCACAGATTCAGACAATGCCTCACCCATGAGACAATGCATTGAAGGCACTGAGCCTGGCCCTGGCATATAATAAGCACTTGATAAATGTCATTTATTATTAATGACTCCCAAAAGTATATCTACAGCCCTGAGTTGCCCTTGTGAGATAAAACGAATGAAAGTATGGGTATAATGGCAAGTCTCTATTCTGATAATGTGAATCATCAGAGCAATTATTAGTTGTTTGGTCAGAGGTAGGGGCCAATCATCAAAGACACCCATCCCTAACCAGGCATCCATAGGTCCGCCCAGCCCCACATTTCAGACTGCCTGTTAGACATTTCCTAGAGACACTTCAAACACAAGATCTCCCAAACAGATTTCAGTCTTCCTCCTGGGATTCCTTTTTCAGTTAACCCATCACACTGATCTAATCTTGCAAGTATGCAGAATCAGTCATCCTTCATTCTTACCCTGGTCACCAGTCCTCTCCGTTCTAATTCCTAAATGGCCTTGACTCTGCCCCCTCTCTGCTGTTACTGCTTCCATTATTCTAGTTTCGACACTCATCTCCAGTCTGAATTATTGCAGGAACTCCCTGGGTAGCCCCTTTGCTTCCAAGCTTGGTCGCATCTAATCCATCTTCTACACTCTTGCCAGAGCAATTTTTCCTAAAACAGAATTGAAAATGTCATTCCCAACGCAAAAAAACCATGAATGGTTCCTTACAACCATGGAATGAAATCTAAAGTCTTCAGCCCATCAAACAAGGAATTGAAGAATCTAGACCGTTTTCAGTGTCCCATCTTCATTAGATTAAACTACACTATTAAGCAATCTCCAAAAATTTCATGCTGTCATCAAGTCCCCCTATCCTTGCTCATGCTCTTCTCCCTGCCTATTCACCTTCCCTGCTCAATGAAATGTTCTCATCCTTGAAGAATCAATCCAAAGGTCGTTGAGTGAAATCATCCTGGCCTGACTTTCCAAGATAGAATCCATCTCAACCTTCTTTGGGCCCCCAAGGCAACTTTTCATATTTCTATCCCAAAACAAAGCCCCCATGGTGGTTGTTTACCATGCACAAGCCTGCCTATCCCACTGAAGTGTGACCTGTTTAAGGAAAGACGTCATGACTTACTTATTTTTATATGTCTGTGCCAAGCACAGAGAAGAAACTATAGACAAGCCATGGGTAGTAAGTGACAGATTTGAAAGGTCTTTACTGACTGTCATGTTACCTACTTCCACATAGCCAAACCAAATGCTAAGATAGATATAAAACCCCATCTCCAGTCACTTTTCTCTCCCTCTGAGAATTCTTCGATTCCATGGAAAGGTCAGCTTGCTCTGAACCATGAAGCCTGGGCTGGCCTGGCAAAGCAGAATGATACAACAGTAGGACAAATGTTCCTAAAACATCCCCTCCCCATTCCCTTACCAGCCTTACTCTGTGGCCAAGGAAAGGCTGCTGCAAGAATCTCAAAGAAAGGAAAATGTTGTTATTCCCAGAGCAATGTTCATTTTCCCCAATTTTACTGGATTGACAGCAAAGTCCTCATGTGCATTTGGGTGCATTAAATTTGAAATTGTTCTACAGATTTGACTTCATGCCGGTAATGGATATAATGATCCATCTTGGGGCTGAGAAAAAATGAATCTTAACACTTTGGGAGCAAATTTAAAAATCTGCCATCAGGGAGCTCTGCTGAGAGAGACAATGGCTGCCAGACCTGGAACAGAGACCAGCACCTGTCTTCCTCATCCACTACAAGGCCTCTCTCCACTCACTGGCCTTTCATGGGCCTCAGTTCCCCATCTTCTCAGTTTCCTGGTTTTCCACAGAAAACACTCTCCCTAGGAGTTCATGGACACAAGTTTAAAACCCTTAAAACCCAGGTATGACTCTCAGCTCTCCTTCTGTCTAGCTGTGTGATCTTGAGAAAGTCACTCCACATCTCTGGGCTCCATTTCTAGGCAGTTTTAGAGTAGAGGTGAGGATTTGTCTCCCTATGTAGGGCTTCTTAGGATGGTGCCTGCTGGCCAAACACATTAAAAGGGAAGGACACTGAAGCAGGAGAGATGTCCTTGGAGTTGTCTTATAAAATAAATAACAAAAATCTGGAAGCCCTTGCATGGCAAACTGAGCCATAGCTCTTTTCTGGCATAACTTGATATCCAAGCCTAAATTGTAGAGAGGAGCCTCCATAAATGGAGCGAGGTCAGGAAGACAAAACAATGAGAAGGCAGCAGAAAATTAAAGATGTCCATCCATAGGAATAAAGCCACTAATTGAGAGTTCTGTAGAGCCATCTGAAAAGGACAATGAAAAGATTTCTGAGAGAGAATTACTATCATGAGATTTTTTTAAAAGCTTTTGTAACTTCCCCAAGTTTGTAATTTTGTCACTCATTGGCTGTTTCCCTGGTGTGATTAGCTATTAAAAAAAAAAACCATAAAACCAAAATGTGTCTATTTACGTATAAGGAACAGTGAGTCAGCTGGGAGCTGGTGGGAGCAGCCTCTTGTTATCCTGCCGAACTGGTGAAGGTGTGTGAGAAGAAATAGCAGCAGAGATGTAACGAGGAGAGGAAATAGGAATCTGTCATGATGATTATCATTTACTAGCTAGTAATTGTGTATTATGTGCTTTTCTCATGCATTTCCTCACTTAATAACCCTATGAAATAAGTGCTGTTATCCTATTGCACATTTTGAGGAAACTGAGATTTATAAAAGACTAGAACAAGTAACCCACCTGAGATTCTAAAAAAAAAAGCACAAAATGGCAGACCTGAGATATAACCCTGAGCGTTCGACTCCCCAACTGAGATCTTTCAAATCTACCCGACTCCACCCAATGCTATACAGAACACTATGAGGAGAAAGGACAAGAAATAAAGGATATGGGATGTTACTGAAGCAGTAAAAGTGAACCCAAGGCATAATCAACAGAGGATTTTATCCCATGTCACCTGATTTTATTTAGGAAATGACATAGTCAAATGGCTCCATTCGCCCTGGCTTCAGAGTCTGTCCCCAATAGAGACTGAGCCTTCAGGGGCAATTTGGGACCATCTCACACATTCCTGCTGCCAAGAAAGAAATGAAATTAAGCCTCAGGCTACATGGACTCATATGAGTTTCTAGATACCCAGAGGAATAGGTGTTTGTATTCCCTTAACAGACTTCCTTCAGCTGGAGGAGAAACCTATGATGCTATTATTGTTATTGTTGTTTGTTTGTGTTTGGATTGTGGTTTCTAACCCTTTGGGGCTTTGAAGAATTCTTGGAGAACCTAACGAAAGTCCTAGACTTTTCCCCCAGAAAAATGTGTATGCACATATACACATGCAATCATATATATAATTTTGGGGGTTTATGCCCACCCCTATCTCTGTAAACCCATTTACAGAGAACCCCACCTAAGAGTCCATGGACACAGTTTAAAATCCCTGAAACCTGAGTCCCAGTACTCCCTCTGCCAAGCTACATAATCTTAGGTAAGTCATTCCACATCTCTAAACAACATTCTAGGCAGCCATGGAGTGGAGGTGAAGAATTGCCACTCTAAGTAATGTTAATTTTAGAGAACAATTTTGGCAGGATCCTCTTGGGTGGTTTAAACCAGCCCTCAACTAGGGAAGCCTTGCCATCCAAAAGTTTATATGAAGAAATGAAGAGGTAACTGGGGATATTTAGCTAGGGAACAAAACCCCACAGAGGCATGCAGGCCCTCTGAAATGGACTGAAGGCATTTCCATGTGAATGAAGAAGGAGTCTTCTTCTGTAAGTGGCTCCAGAGGGGAGGTCAGGGAGAAGCAACATAGCATGGTATTAGAGTCACATCAGAGTAGAAAAGACATGGGTTAAATACAGGTCCATCATTTACCAGACGAGTTAAATAACCTTCATGGACTCTAAAGTGGAAGTGATAATGGTATCTATCTCATTGGATTTTGTGAGAAATCAAATGAGGCAATGCATGTAAAATGCAAAGTGTTAAAACAAAGAAAAATCTCAGTAGTTGTCAGCTTCTCCAATAAACTTTCCAATCTTCCATGTCTTTCTTTCTTTTTAGAAAACCCTGAAGACTCCACCAAAAAACATTAGAGTCAATAAATGAATTCAGTAAAGTTGCAGGATTCAAAATGAATACACTGAAGTCTGTTGCATTTCTATATAAAAATAGTGAACTAACAGAAAGAGAAATTGAGAAATCTATCCCATTTACAGTTGCATATCTTTCCATTTATTTTATTAAAAAAAATAAAATGCTAGAAATAAACTGAACCAAAGAGGTAAAAGACCGATACTCTGAAAACTACAAGATATTGATCAAAGAAACTGAAGAAAACACAAATAAATGGAAAGATATTCCTTGCTCACAAACAGGAAGAACTAATATTGTTAAAATGGCCACCTTGCCCAAAGCACTCAACAGATTCAGTGCAATCCTTATGAAAACACCAATGTTACTTTCCACAAAACTAGAGCAAACAATCCTAAAATTTGTATGGAACCACAAAAACCCCAAATATCCAAAGCAATCTTGAAGAAGAACAAAGCTGGGGGTATTACACTCCATGATTTCAAACTATACTACAAAGCTATAGTCATCAAAACAGTATGGAACTGCTGCAAGAACAAACACATAAATCAATGGAATAGAATAGAGAGCTCAGAAATAAACCCACACCTATATGGCCAATTAATATATGACCAAGGAGACAAGAATATACAACAGAAAAAAGACAGTTTCTTTTATAAATGGTGTTGGGAAAACTGACAACTACATGCAAAAGACCTTTCATTTCTTTATCTGTAAAATAAGGGTAATATCTGTACCTGATCATTGTGAAATTTAAATAAGAAAATACACATTAAAAATCCTTAGTATAGCTCCTAACATATGGCTAAGTCCTCAGTAGACGGTAAGCACAATTGTTATTATGAATGTTTCATTACAAAAACCACTGGGAAGAGAGGATGGTACATGCAAAGCACATGGTCTTTCATTTCAGGCTAGAAAGAGAGGCAAAATAGTACCTAAGAGCATGGAATCAGAGCTAGACTTCCTGTCTGGCATCTGAGCGCTGTGTTCTTGGGGAAGTTACAGAAAATAGAAATATGCATATCTGCTAGAGAGAGATTGGATGAAGTGGTACATACAAGCAGGACATAATATGTGCTCAATAAACCTTGGGTTTTTTGGGGTACTTTTTCCCATAATGAGTAGATGGTACACAGAAATGGACAGATCTTCTTGTAACAAGCTCCTCCCCAGCAGGGCAGCCTCCAGATATTGCATAAAGTGTTCTCTCTCTCCCAGGTTGTATTAAGGAGCAGTGAAATGAAAATCATCAGGGATATTATAGAAGATAAGCATTGCTGGCCTCTTATACCCTTGCAATTCAGTTTAAATTAGTAAAGATTTAAATGGAATAAATTGTAACATTCTGAAAACTCCTTGCCCACCTTCCATCACTTTTCTAGTTGTTACCTTCTCTTCTTTAAAAAGGAAGTCCTCTACCCTTACCCATCCCAGAGACAAAAAAGGTTTGAATCTTTGGCACCTAGCATCCCTTAAATTATCAACAACTAGTCCACATTTCCTGTCCTTTGGTGTATGAGTTAGTACATGTAAAAGTTTTCAATATTAGATCACCCTTGCATTTCATCTTGACTTACAGTCTTCCTTCAAAACCTATCCTCCTTCTACTCACTCTCATCTGTCCCCTCTAACTCTATCTTCTGAGCCTTTGTGAGTATAGTTACATGCTTCCTTCACAGAGTTACAGGATGGCTGCTTCCTGGCTAATAAATTTATAGAAAGATACTCAAACTCTCATTAATCTGAACAACAAAACAATGAGATGACATTTTCTTCTCAGGAGACTGAAAACAAACAAATGGTCATACCAAGTGTAGGGATGATACGGGAAATAAGATACTCTGTGGGTGGGAAAATAAACTGGCACAGGCTTTTCAGAGGACAATTTTGTAATAGCTTTTAAATATAAAAGTGCACATTTCTTTTAGCCTAGCATTTTTCCTCTTTGGTCACCTAGGTAGAGTAACACTTGCATGAACACTTAAGCAAATACTCACATACAAGGATGCTCACAGAAGACTATTTATAATAAAACACCAGAAGAACCTAAATAACCCTCAATGGGAAATGGATACTGTAAGTACCCATAGTATGAAATACTGCATGGCAATTTCACATAACGATGCAGAGCTACACAGACTGGAGGAGAAAGTGGTCCAATATGTAATATTAGGTAAATAAAACAAAACACAGAAGACCACATGCAGTAAACTAGCATTAAAAAAAAATCCACAGACAAAATAAAAATGTGTATTTCTATACCTATACACACACATAAAGGAACAAGAAAAGATCTGACTAATAGCAGTGACTACCGCAGAGGAGAGGCTGGGTTTAAAGAAAGGGAGTCAAAGAGAATTTTATTTCTACGTTTTTTTATGTATCCCTAAGAAAAATACATTAGTGTAATATTTGTATAATTTTAAATAAATAAGTAATATTTTGAAAAAATGAATGGGTCATTTTCCTATCAGCATTCCTAGCTTCAAGTCAACAGTGGCTAAGGAAGAAGGCGGACCCAACAGAGCAGTCTCAGAAATGAGGCGGAGGAGGGACAAGGCCAGTACTGGTGCTTTCGGCGGGTTTCATTTTCATTCCAGCTTGTGGCAAGAGCTGGGATGTGGCCACAGTGGACCCAAAAGAGCTGAATCCCCAGACTAGCAGGCAGATGACAGATTGTCCCACAGCCAAAGATAAAATCACTCACAGGAGCACAGCCCCTTACCTCTTAGCTGAGGAAAAGTGACTGAGACACTGGTTTCCCACGTTGATGCCTGGGATGTTGACTGAAAAACCCAACCTTTGGACTCTGGGGAAAAAAAACAATGGAAAAGAGAAAACAAACTTAGGTAAATGTCTGTCTTCCTATTTTTGGTGCCCCACTGTCCCCTAAACTGACTTCTGTCATTAAAAAGAGAAGAGCTCATGTTTACTAAGCATCTAGCACATGCCATACCCTGTACACAGTGATCTACGCACATTCTTTCATTTAATCCTCAGGATAGGTACTATTATTATTCCTCTTTTTACCAGTATGGTAAAAACTAAGGTCCAGAGAGATTTAGCAACATTCCCAAAGTTACAGAGCAAGTAGGGGCTGGATCTGTACCCCAGCAGTATGACTCCAGAGCACACACATGAACCAGTACACCATACTGCCTCCCTCTACTGTACTATCATAAGCATTGATTTATTTACCCCATACATGTCTGTTTTCTTCTGCTTGATTAGAAGCTCCATTAAGGTAACTTCTACCGTATGAGTGCTTGCTAACATGGCAGGCACTCATCTAAGGCCTTTACATGCATAAAGTTATACCACTTTACAACAAAACAGAATAAACCAAGGCCAGAGACCCCTAACAAAAAGTAGTAGAACTGAAAGTCAAGCCCAGGCAGTTCTCTCTGGCACTCCTAAGGATCTGAGTCACTTCTTATTTCTGGAGTATTCTCTGCTCCTGGGTCCTAAAAAACATTTTGGTGGATGGACAAAATGAATGAGAGGATTTTCCCTCCACAGTGAATCAAATGAGTACATCCCTCAGAGGACTCAACAGATTGGTGTGCTTGGAATTAGGATGAGGCAGCTTAGCACCATTTAACCTACAACAAAAGGCAAATATCCCAGGGATATGCCACCATGGAGGAGTACACAGACAAATTAGGGCTAGTTTGTGTTCTCTCTCTCTCTCTCTCCCCCTCTCCCTCTCCCCCTCTCCCTCCTCCTCCCCCTCCCCCCTCCCCCCAACCCCCCCCTCTCTTTCTCTCTCTCTCACCCCCCTCAAGAATGAATGAACCACAAATGCTGCCCTGATAGCAATTTATCCTGGGTGGGCTCCATGGCACAAAGAACCCAAAAGTCATCTCTAGTTGCCTGGTTCAATGATATTTTATTATTCTCAGTCCAAGGGATGAGAAAACAGAAAAAGAGAGCAAGTGTCTACCTACCTTTGGATGTTAGTAAGGCACTGTCTCCAGAAGTCACCTCAGTGCTTCTCTGAGAGTCACTGGGGAGAAGGAAAGTTTGTGATTCTGAAAGAGAAAAACCTCTGATAAAAAGTGGCTAAAAAAATAACTATTTTTATGGTAGTCTTTGTGCTTTTCTATATATTTCAGGTTTTCTTCAAGGATTGCAAGTAATTTTTAGAATCAAGAGGAAAAAACCTACAAATTTTACATTTTAAGATGGTTATTTTAAAGGCCAGAAGAATAAAAACTGCATACAAAAATGACAGGTTTAGGGTTCATGGACTTTAGGTGACTACTCAGAATAAAATAGAATTAGGGGGCCATCAGGTGAGAAATTGGGGGTCAACAGAGGTGAGGCTTAGAACCTCACCCCCCCTGTTTGAGAGAAATCTTCTGCATCCGTGGATGTTTTGTTGCCCTTGTTTAGCTTGGATTAATACTTAGTCTATAGGTACAGACCTGATCATCTACACTTGAGTTCTTACAGCACTAACTTACGCTTGCTACCTGTATCTTACATCTACCTACCACTTCAGCATTTAATTAAAAAAAAATAAGGGAGAAATGTGGGATTCACATATAAATCAAGTATAAAAATCAAATGAATAATCATATCTGACTTGATTGTTTATAGTTCATGATGTGTGATCAAACCCAAAAGTTTCCATGATATGACTGCCCTTGAACTGTTCACCATGTAAGAACTTATTCACTATTTAAGAATTTGTTTACCATGTAAGAACTTGTTCATTATGCTTCAGAAGACTGGAGACTGTTGAGAGTTAGGCTTGGGGTTGATTAATGATTGTGCATTGAGTCCCCTATACAGAATTTTATTGTTGTAAACAACCATTTAATCAATAAATAGGAGAGGTGACCTCTCAAAAAAAATAGAATTAGCCAATTTGGTATTATAAAGCTATCTAAATTATCCAGTTTTTATTGAGGCAGCTAGAATGCCTTAAAAAAGCCTTCAAGCTATCTCATAATTGTTTTTCAATATTCTTACCTCAGAATCAGAGGTTGAAACATAGTAGGAACTGTGATAAGCCCCCATTAGCCATGAAGCTAATAACTCAGTGAGAGGCCCAAGAAGCAGGATGAAGAAGGATTCAGAAAAAAAGGAAGAAAGGAAGAAAAGAACGAAGAAGGGAAAGAGGAAAGGAAAAAAGGAAGGAGGGTGGGAGGGAAGAAGGAAGAAACAAGGCCAGAAACCAGTTCATCATCAAGGGATATTTTAAGGCATCTGGAGGCCTATCCTCATCTAATCTCTACTGCCAGGAAGAGACTTAACTCCTGGCAGGGTGGAACTGGAGTCTGACCCAGGGTGACATTTCCTGGTTCTTCAGTAAACATCTCCGAGATTCTTGGAAGGTCAACTGGAGAACCAAAAAAGTTGACTTATCAAAAGCAGAGAGAAAAAAAGAAAAGGAAACCATAAAACAAAAATAAGGAACAATTCAGTGAAACCGCATCCCCAATGACACATGTACACACACACACATGCATGCAACACACACAGTTATGCACAGCTATGAGCCGAATGTATCCCACCAGAATTCATATGCTCAAGACCTAACCCCTAGTACCTAAGAATGTAACTATATCTGGAGAAAGAAGTAATTCAGGTGAAATGAGGTTGTACTGATGGACTAACATGATGTGTCTTATTAAAAGACACACACAGAAGGAGGCCCATGTGAAGACACAGGGAGAAGATGGCCATCTGTAAGCCAAGGAAAGAGGCCCCTGAAGAAATCAACCTTACTCAGACTTCCAGAATTGTGAGAAAACAAAGTTCTGTTCACACACACACACACACACACACACACACACACACACACACACACACACACACACACACCACACCATGCCACACACACCGGAAAGCACGTCTCTGGGCTGCCCCATTCAGGGGAGAGCCCTGTTCCCAGGAGACCCAAGGTAGCCCTGAGCGGCTGTACCTCGTACCTGCAGTGGGGGCGGGCCCCTCCGCGGGAGGCGCAGACGTCCGCGCTGTGACTGCCCCCGGGAGGGCGCGCGGGGAGGTCGGCGGACACGTGGCTGCCGTCGTGCGCGCAGCAGCAGTTCCGGCCTGATGCGGTGCTGCGGTGGTGAGTTCCAGCGTGATGGCGGTCGTTGCCGGAAGCCCGGCGGTTGGTGTCGTCAGACCAGTGCTGGTGGTCGGAAGGCGGGTTGTTGCTGAACCAACAGAAGGTGAGGGAAACTGTGCGAGCCTATCCGGATCCGGCCGATCCACTGTTTCTCGCCGTTTCTGCCACCTTCACACGGTCTACTAGCTGGACCATCGCAATGCGCATAAAAATTGGGTTTCTTTCCTCTGCTCCTAACCTTTCTGATTTGTTCTCGTACACTGGCTAATCTTTTTTAAAAGACAAGTCTAGTTATGTCCTCTCCCCGCTTAAAACTTTTTGCTGAGTTCTCCTGGCCCTTAAGATAAAGAAGCCGACTGGCAAACCTGGCCCACGACACTCCACCTGATCCGGTGCTGTCCTGTCTCCTCTCATTGTCCCCTCTGCTCTCCTCACCCTGTCCCAGCCCAGTGGCCTTTCTTCAGTTCTTTGAACATACTAGTGACCGTTCTGGCTGGAGAAACTCTGTGCCTGCTGCTTCCTAGTCGCTCTATATGGCTTAACCCTCATGTCTCAGCTAAAAAGGATACTTCTGCAAGGAGGCTATCTGTATTCTGCAGTAACACTTAGGTTTCATGGTTTTGTACTTCCATGCTTTACCTTCACAGCATTTATTACATTTCTTAATTACACATTCATTTGATGATTATTGCTTAACGCCTTCTTCTCTCACTAGACTAGACTGTAAGCTACATGAGGGAAAAATCTGGTATTTATTTGTTCTCTGCTACAGACCTAATACCTACTAGTGTTGGGCACATAGTAGGTATTCCAAAAACATTGCATAAATGAATAGACAAATGTATCAAAAGTGAGCCCAAACATGAAATTTCATTTACACAAGGTCTGTAAGTTCTAGAGCTCTGCTGCACAACATTGTACCTGTAGTTAACAATAATATACTGTACACTTGAAAATTTGCTAAGAGGGTAGAACCTATCTTAGGTCTTCTACCAATGATAAAATAAAAATAAAATTAAGCCTTAAAAAAGTGAGCCCAGAATATAGAAAATAGGGTGAAAAGTAGTAGCTTTCAGATATTAAAGATGAGTTCATGCCCACTAAGCATTTGAATTTGTGTTCATTAACCACAGTTATTCTAGATACTACCCTCTCTTAAAGATGCCAAATGTCCATTAACTGATAGACCCAGAAAGGCAGCATTAGATTCAAGTGAACTTAGAAATGACTCTATAGAGTATTGGGGTGAACAAGCCTTTTATAAAATAATAGCTGGTTATATAAGGCTTGAAAAGAGAAGACTCAGACTGGTGTCATTTAATGTCAGTAAATCAGAATAATACCTTCTATTTCACACAGTTGCCTTTAGAGAAAAATATACTAATGGGTATAAAAGTCCTCTAATTAGAAGCATCCTTGTCAGTTCTCAAATTTTAGAATGCATTAGAGCAGCCAGAGGAGTTTGATAAGCATTTGGCTATCCAGACCCTCTTTCTAAGATGCCGATCCAGTTAGGAAAAGAATCTTGCATCATTGATGCTAGTTGAGCACAGAGCTTATTTTGAGAGGCTCCATTCCAGGTAAATGAGAAAGGTGATTATTGTCAGCATAGTCGAACCATAAGCTGTACTCTACGTAGCTCAAATCTTTAGGTGTTCTACCATATTCCAAATTTCATCAAAAGCAACTGACAGTAACAGAAGGAAAGAGTCCCTGCAAACCTCACTGAGTGTCTCCAAATCCCAAGCCCTTTCCCTTCTGGTAGCAGCTGCAAACTATTGGCTTACAGCTGAAGCTGACTCATGGACACCTTTTATTGAGTTTACATGGTATTTTTCTTAATTTTTACATCTTTGCCAGCATGCAAAAAAAAACAATGTAGTTCACATGTAAGTTGGGGGGATCTGAGAACACTGGGTCCAAATGTCTGCAAGTCAACAGCCCTGCAGATAAGCAGCAGGTGCCCTCTTCAGATTGACCCTGCAATTCACGGGTTCCCTTCCCCACCATCTCCCCTCACTCATTTCTGTGACCTTCTTGGCCCCCACAGCATTTACTCCATACTGCAGCTCCCCTAGTCATAGCAACACATCTCAGATTGTTGCCAGCCCACTCACTGCTTAGCAGCTACAGCCTGTCTGACACCACCCACTGAATTCATTACCCATTAACCACCAAATCTCTCTTCCCGCAGACACGAGCCCCTTCCTGTACTCACCTCTCCTTAGCTGCAGGTGAATGTTCTTTTTCACATCATTGAACCAGCCAGGCACTTCTATGCGGCAGCAGTACACACTGCTGTCACCTTCATCGGTGTTGAAGATGGTCAAGGAGACATCCCCTCTCTGGATATCCCCCTGAAGTTCGTATTTTGCTGACCTCCTGGAGAGCACCCTCAGGCCATCGGTGTGGACTATCTCCTCATTGCATTTGGAATTGGGACACTGGCCTTTGCCCCAGCACATGCTGTTGCTCTGAGACCAGGATGAATACCTACAGGGCAAAGTCACCGACTGACCCAAAAATGCTGTCACAGTCTCTGACGCAGCTGGAGCTGTGAGGAAAGATGAGAACACTAGGAGGTGCGGTAAACCAAAGCTCTCAGATGTGCTACCCAGCCTTTGTGCAGATAGATGCTTCCAGGAAGGTGAAGAGAATTGTAGTGAATATGCTTCTTTAGCCTAAATTCAGATGTGCGCTTCACCGCACCTGAGCTCTGGACTGCACACCCCAAAAGGAGACCCCACCTGACTCTCTCAGCTCATCTCCTCAGCAAGTCCTTTCTGCTGACTTGAATACTATTCAAGAAACCAGTAATCTTTCCAATGAAAGATCCTGACTCTTTGCCCAATTCCACAAACTCATATAAACAGGTCCAAAAAGTAGCACTCCACCCACTGCATAAGCAGTGACTCTGTACTATTGACTTGAATGCATCAAATGGTCTCTCTGTGTCTTCTAGCCCAGAGAGGGCTAGGGCAGGAATATAGGTGGTTGAACTATATACTCCACTGTCCTGTCCTTTCAGTCCTGGGAATAGAAATTAATTGCTCTGGAACATTTATTTGTTAGAGGATATGAAGTTAGGTGCAATGCAAAGATTTTAAAACTCTAGAACTGGAAGGGACCAGTTATTATTATAGATTTATATAGAATGGCAGGTATGACATACAAAATGTTAGAGAGTTAGTTTTACCACATTACTTATGTGAGTTGGGAGGTCTGACCAGCTCTAAAATGAAGTATCCATGTTTCCCAACTTCAACTGCTCATCAGCATGACCTGGGGATCTTGTTAAAAATACATATTTTATTGCCCACCCCTCAGTCAGAATCTCTGAGGCTGAGGCCCATGGAAATGTACATAACCAAATTCTCCCAGTTGTTCTGATATTTTTAAGTCCACCTCAACAGTGGGTGAGGACCTCTAGACAAGCTCTTCTAAGATTACTTCAATCTCTGAGCAACTGCAAAAACATTTTCACTGCTGCAGATGTTAAGCCCACTGTTATAAATGAGCATCAAAAATTATTCTAGACAAAAAAAAAAGTGCTATTGAAATGAAACCCAGGCTGAAGCTCCAAATCATCAGGACCACATCCTGCTCCCTCTGGGTACCTCGGTCCCTGCTTATTTTCTCCAAAGCAACCCCCTAAGTGCCTCCATTCACTAACTTTGTTAACCCATTTGGCTAAGCTGTGTTGTTAGACATGGCCAGCAGTACCCTGTTCCTCTCTGGCTCCAGGGATCAGGAACATCCAGATATTAGGAGAAGGTGAGCACAGACACTAAGGTCGCCCAGATGGTAAAAAAAAAGGATGTGCTTCCTGGGTTTTTCACAGTTGGCTCTCGTGATGAGAGCCATTCCAAATTCAGCCCATCCCAGAGCCTTCCCTGGACTCACAGTCCCTTCACATCGCCACGGTGGGAATGCTGTGGAAGTCCATTTTGCCCACCATGCACCCAGGAAGAGAAATAAATTCATTGTCATCACCCTCAGGTGTGTTAGCAACACAGCGTGCATTCACCTAAAATAATAACATCTAAAATATGAGCTTATTCCTATGAATATTTGGAAAATTAATTTAAAAATATGTATGAGAATTCTTTCTACTGGAGATGCGGCAGTTTATTTCTCCATGTATCATGGTATAGAAGGAGGCATCCTACTGCTCAATAGGAAAAGACCTGATAGGAAAACTGACAAAGGATGTAACAGGCAATTCACAGATGAGGAAATACAAACAGCCAGTAAATTTTACCTATTAGGCTGGCAAAAATTTAGAAGGTTCATAATACCCAGTGTTTGCCAGACAGGGACCCAGGAAATAACTTAGCCTACCAGAGTAAACCTGCGTGAAATGGGATGTGAGTTGGTACAGCCACACTGTCGGGCATTTTGGCAGGTTCTCTTGATACTGAACATGCATGTATCCTAGTTAAGCATTCACACTTTCATGTTTTGTTATCTACCCTAGAAAGGCACATGTGTACAAGGAAACCTATTTGTAAATGTTTACTGCAGCCCTCACATATATGTGAGCATAATGAATGATGTGTGTATGGGGAACAGCAAAAATATGGCATATTCATTCCATGGGACTCCTATATAGAAGATTATTAGAATCAGATCAATATCAATTAAAGACAAAAACTCCAAACCTTGTTAATGTATGCAAAAGGCCAATTTCAAATAACACAAAATGCAAAAGCATTTTAAAAAATTAATAAAATAGCTTGCATTTTTTTGTGGGCACAGATGAATGGAGGTAGATGCACAGAAAGGTGTCTGGTGGAATGTATACCAGCTCATTGTGTCAGTCACCTCTGTGATCAGAGCAAAGGGGACGGGGCTGGGGTGTGGCAGTCAAAAGGGATTTTAGCTTTATAACATTTTTGTTCTTTTCACCAAGGGTATTTCTGTACTACTCATCTGATTAAAAAGTAATGTTAAATAAAGGAAGTAGGCAATTTGGTGTGGCAGAACAATACCCATTAGGCTTACACTATAAACCTCATTCTGCCAATTACTGCTTTTCTGTACTTGGGTGAAAGCCACAATAATTCTGACCTTGTTATCATCATAAGACAAAGGGAACAGATAATACTAGCATTAGGAATCATTCTAGGGTTTACATGAGATGAATTGTCAAATGCCACATGAAATTAATAACAAATAAGCAATAATTTCAGAATTTAAAAACAAGACAAGATACTGTTCCTTCCAGTTACTAAAATATCCTGGTGGAAAGCATCATTGGTACCAAATCAGTTCCCCTTTTTGGGCATTACCCAGGATGGTGGGTACAACATAGGTTCTGGTGTCAGCTTGGGTCCTTCTCCAGTCACAGTTTCACCATCTCCAGAGTGAAGCATTTGATCTGGCATATCCAGCTTTGATTGATCCTCAGTGATTTTGAGTATCTATATCAATTCTCTGTATATCATTGTCTTCTAAATTAGCCGTTTAGAAAAGGCATAAATAAAAAACCGGCATGTCACCAGGCACTGCCTCCTTCAGGTAGGAGTGGAGAAGCCCATGCAATCATTGTCCAGCCAGTAACAGGAAATGTACACATAGACTCTGGCAACTTTTGGCGTAAGAAAACCCTCCATACCTCAAGTTTCCAGGACAAGATAAAGACTACTACAAAAACACTGATTAAAAAAAAGTAACTGCTTCCAATCCATTTACCCCTACAGAGTATCTGGGAAGAGTAGAAGATAAGAGAATAGTTACTACAAGGTGCCAAGTTCTTTGCCGGGGAAGACAGGAACTCATAGCAGACACTAAACTAGTCCATGGACTATGGGAGCTCACAAAAAGACTGACTTAGGTAGAGATCTGAGGATACATGGATTTATAGAGAAAAGAAAGAAAGAGCAGACAAAGGCTTGAGGGATAGAACACATTTGTTTTCCTTGGAATATAGGTGTTTTCCCACACCTCACATTTGAAAGATTCATGTGAAAGAAACTACAAACTTTTAAAACTGTAAGGGACATCCAACATTGTCTAGTCCTAGAATTACGGATTGCTAAAACTGGTCTTAGCTGACCCCCTCATTTCACACATGGAAGAACCAGAGCAATTTAGACATGTTCCCAGTGTCGATGGCTAGTGACCAAAATACAACAGCAGCTCAGAACAGAGCATTTTGTTCTATACCACCCAGATGCAAAAGTCTAAACTAGCCCAAATTTAGTATGTATATTTATATTGTCCAAAATGTGGAAACAATGTGCAAAAAAGAAACCTCACCTTGAGGCCTCATCCCAAGCAAAATAAAACAAAACAAAAAGCAAACAAAAAACTGCTGAAAATAAAGAGAAAAATAAGGATTATAATAAGAGCTCTCACCAGAACGGATCCCCCTGACTCTGTGCTAACAGTACCAAGCCCTTTCCACCTGACCCTTATTTCTGTGTTTCTTCTTAAATTGCTATTTCTGATATGAACAGAAGTTACCTCCATGCTAAAACTCCAAAACCAGTCTCAGGATAAAACCTCGTGAAACAAGGAAGGCGAGAGACCCTCTAAAAAGGAAACCTGGGGGGAGCAGGAAAGAAGCAGGTTTCTGCTTTACTAAGGCCCGGTTAGCCATGGAAATCTACTACAGGATACCAAGCCGTCTGGGAAATCCTGCAAGGAAAAACTCAAAACACTTACTCAGATAAAGCGACCCAAGCTTCATTAGCAGCCAAACAGTGAGAGTCCCTCTGGACATTTTGACTGTTAGCAGGCCCCAAGAGTCAGTCTGTCTGTTCAAAGTCCATTTCTTATATTCCAGTTAATGCTGACAGGGCAGGATCTTTTAGTTTCATTTCTCTTTTTGCCTCATAATCTTCCCTTTCCCTGTCCTGAGTGGTCTCCCTCAATCTGGGATGTATGATATGTGCTGAGCACTTTTCTCCTGGCCACTAGTGTATGTGTGTGTGCAAATGTGTGGACTG